>NC_042618.1:316233865-316533865 GCF_901001135.1 Rhinatrema bivittatum | reverse complement strand
CCTGGTGATGGAGCGAGGAGTGAGGACGCCATTTCTGCAATCCTTGGCGAGAAGCATGTGACGTCGGCGGCACATCGAGTGACGCCGGCGTCACGTGATTCCCGGCTCGTTCGCGCCGGACGGCTCATTCGGCCCAAAAAGAACTTTTGGCCAGCTTGGGGGGGCCTCCTGACCCCCCCAAGCTGGCCAAAAGTTCTTTTTGGGCCGAACAAGCCGTCCGGCGCGAACACGCCGGGAATCACGTGGCGCCGCGTCACTCAGACGCGACGTCACGTGATTCCCGGCAAGTTCGCGCCGGACGGCTCGTTCGGCCCAAAAAGAACTTTTGGCCAGCTTGGGGGGGTCAGGAGGCCCCCCCAAGCTGGCCAAAAGTTCTTTTTGGGCCGAACGAGCCGTCCGGCGCGAACGAGCCGGGAATCACGTGACGCCGCGTCACTCGACGTGCCACCGACGTCACATGCTTCTTGCCAAGGATTGCAGAAATGACGTCCTCACTCCTCGCTCGATCACCAGGGAGTTGTGGTAAGTCTGGGGGGGGGATTAAGGAGGGTGAGGGGGTTTAAATTTTTTTTTTGCACATATGTACATATACCCAACTCATTGGATTTTTTTTATGTCCATATTGGCCGCAAGTGGGACCCCCTTTCGGACATAAAAAATATGAACATAAAATTTTGCTCTGCACATCCCTAGCTAACTCCTTTTCTGATTTGCATCACACCATACGTTATGGTGCTATCACATGCATTAAAGGTACTTAACGCATGCGAAAATGATATTTGATAAATGACCCTATAAACTTGAAAGAGGTCATCCTACCTCCAAGGGGAAGAAACTCTAGTTGGACACTGGTTCAGTTGGGAGAAGAACAAGTAGGGGATTTACCGTGGACAAAGAAACTATTGCTTTTTTTATCATGATTTTTTTAATGCTATTTCTATTTTTTCCATACTGGCCTGGATTCTTATTTTCAAACTTTAACTAAATTTACTTTGGATACCATTCTGAGGGGCCGATGCAATACAGTGCGCTCAGCTGAGCGTACTGTTAACCCATAGTCGGAAGTGGGTTGAATATGTGCTAATCAATCCCCTAATGCAATAAGGGGATTAGCGCATATTCAATGCGCGTCCAATGCGGAGTGAATCTAATAGCGCTCATCACATGCAAATGCCTGGAGCAGATGTAATAGCTGAGCACATCTAAAGTAAGTACAGAAAAGCGGAAAAAACTGCTTTTCTGTACTGCCTCCTACTTAATATCATTGTGATAAAAACATCATTGTGATATTAAGTAGGATGAAAAATTCAAGAAACAAAAATAGACAGTCGGGTTCAGGAAACGGATGCTCGACTGACAAGCATTCGCTTCCTAAACCCTCGGCGTAGGTTTTCCTTACCGGTGTGGTTATTTGCTACCTGAATCCCTCAGTGGAAATTACTTCCCATCTGAGAATACCACTGACCAGTGACAAAGAATAGTGCGGTGAGTGTGAATTTGATGACTGCATCCTAGATTGCACTAGGGCCCAGGAGGTTACACCTCCTTCCCCCCTACCAGATGAACCCCTGCAACTTCAGGGGCTCTTACAAGGCATGTATGAGAAAAGGAGAGGTCGAAGACATACATGAGGATCCTGGGGAACTTTGTGAGCTCCTAATTGTGATGTTCCCTATGAAGTGGAGGGTTACAAATGCATTGTCCACAAGAACTCCTCTTCCTGGGTGGTGACTCCCAATACAGAACCCAGCATTATGTATTTGTAGTTGGAATTATTTTTCCCTATGTGCATCATTTTGTACTTTTCCAAATTAAATTTCATCTGCAGTTCAGATTCCCTGTTTCCTAGTTTCACAAATTCCTCCTGCAGCTGCTCACAATCCTCTGCTGTTTTAACAATTTTAAATAATTTTGTATCATCCACAAATTTGATCACCTCATTCGTTGTTCCCTTTTCCAGATCATTTATGAATATGTTAAATGGCACAGGTCCCAGTGCCAATCCTTATGGTACTTCACTAATGTTCTTTCTTCATTTGGAAAACTGATAATTTAGGGGCCGATGCAATACAGTGCGCTCACATGAGCGCACTGTATAACCCGCTGTGGGACACAGGTTAAATAGGCGCTAATCTACCCCCTAATTCAATAGGGGGATTAGCGCCTATTTAACGCGTGTCAGACGCGAAGTGAATGAGTTAGCGCTCATCACATGCAAATGCATGTGAATGAGGCTATTACTTATTCACTCCGCATTGAAAAAATAAATGTGTGTCTCAGACACAGGCGTTATTAGCTGAGTGCACGTAGAAGAAGTACAGAAAAGCAGAAAAAACTGCTTTTCAGTACTTCTTCAATAAAAAAAAAAACCTTGACAGACTGCCGAGTTATGAAGACCGACGCCGCTAAACTCGGCGTCGGTTTTCATAATTGGCTGTCTGCCAGTAATGAAAACAGACGCCGAGTTTACCGGTGTCGGTCTTCATAACCGTCAGCTGCTGTGGGGTCGGGTTAGCAAGGAGGCACTAAGGTCGCGCAAGGGACCCTAGCGCCTCCTTGCAAGGGCGACCCCCTAATTTGCATATTGCATGGTGCCCCCTTTGCGGGTACCATGCGTGCGCTATGAATGTGGGTGCTGAAAAGTCAGCGCCCGCTTTCTGCAAAATTTATTGCATCGGCCCCTTAGTTAGCCCTCTGTTTCCTGTCTTTTAACCAGTTAATAATCCACAATAGGGCACTGCCTCCTATCCCTATGACTTCTGAGAAATGTATCAAATGCCTTCTGAAAATCCAAATACATTAACCAGCGCACTCTTATCTACAGTACACCTTCAAAAAAAAATCTAAAACATTGATAAGGCAAGACTTGCCTTTGCAGAAATCGTCTTGACTCTTTCCCAGTAAAATATTTATATCAATATGAATAGCAATTTTGTTTTTAAGAATAGCTTCTACTATTTTGACCAGTACCAATGTCAGGCCCACTGGTCTATAGTTTCCCAGATCACCCCTGGATTCCTTTTTAAAAATCTGCACCCTCCAGTCTTCAGCTATTGTAAATCCGGCCGGATTTACGCGCGCAGGGCACTCGCGCGCCGGCGCGCCTATTTTGTATAGGCCGCCGGCGCGTGCACAGCCCCGGGACGCGCGTATGTCCTGGGGCTTCGTAAAAGGGGCGGGGAGGGGGTGTGTCGGGGGCATGTCCAGGGTCAGGGGCGGTTTGGGGTGGGACCGGGGGCGTGGCACCGGCCCAGGGGCGTGGTCGAGGCCTCCGGACCAGCCCCCGGGTCGGGTGATGGCGCGTAAATCAATTCAATTCAGGATGGGTTTGGGGGGATGGGCAGTATTACATTGGTTTGCATAGGGCGCTATAGACCCTTGACCAGCCCTGCTGCTGGTGGCAATTGAAGGAGGTGAAGAACAAGGCAGCACACACACAATAGAGCTCGCAACCTGCACAAAAGTGAATGCTACTAAATAGAAAGGGGGCGAGTAAGGAAACTGTTTTAAGTCTCTGCAATATTCTTGTATGGCATGAAATCCTTCTTCTCTCTCTCTGTCTCTCCCTCTACCAAACCCAATCTACAGAGCTCTTCTGTTGACCTTAGTTCCATTACCCCATCATAGCCTTCCCCTTGCTCTTCTGTTCCATCAGTCTCTTCCCCTTTTCCATCTATGGAGGAATGGAATGGGGCAATGGAGTTGAGTGCCATAGTTTAAGCAAACTTAATAAATATAAAGTAAAACATAGAGTATATTTTTGTTTTTATTATTAATAATGTGCTGGGATCAATGATATGTGTGTTGTGCAAAGGGGGAAGGACAAGGAGTGGGCGCAGGGGTCTAGTGCGCCACAAATTATTTTTGTTTATGTAAATGTGCCATGGGCTGAAAGATGTTGGGAAACACTGGCCTAATCAATACTGGGATAATTAAAAAAAATCCCATTATTACTGTGTTGCCAAATGTATTTGCCTTTTTAATTTTAGCTAGCATTTCAGTCTGTTTATTTATTTATTTATTCATTTTTTTATAACGACGCTCGTAGCAAACATTACATTGGTTTACAAATTTTTCTCAAATGCACAGATGGATGGTAGTATATGCCCACTGCTATACTCTTATCTTTCACACATAGAATTTTTGTCCACAAGTATAGAAGTGCATTTTGTTTCCTGAAGGATTTTTATTATACTTGACTCTAGGCCTTCCTTTATATATAGTGTCTACCCTCCAGCAATTTGATCTGTTCTGTCATGTCGATATAATTTATATACCCTGGTATCACATTGTTCCATTGGTATTCTCCTTCCACCACATCTTTGAAATTATAATGTCTATATCCACATACAGGGGTGGATTTTAAAAGGGTTACGCGCGTAACTTACGCTCGTAACCCTTAAAAAAAACCCTTGCGTGCGCCAAGCCTATTTTGCATAGGCTCGGTGGAGCGCGCAAGCCCCGAGACGCGCGTATGTCCTGGGACTCGCAAAAATGGGTGGGGTGTGGGAGTGTCTGGGGGGGTGGCGGCAGTCTGGGGGCATGGCCGAGTGCCCCGACACAGTGGCCTGTGTCGGGGCCTGCCGCGCCAGCAGACAGCCATCGTGCAACAAAATAAGGTAGGGGGGATTTAGGTAGGGCTGGAGGGTGGGTTAGATAGGGGAAGGGAGGGAAAGGTGGGGGGAACAAAAAAAAAGTTCCCTCCAAGGCCTCTCCGATTTCGGAGCGGCCTTGGAGGGAACGGGGAAAGCCATCTGGCCTCCCCTAGGGCTCGGGGCGCAAGGTGCACATATGTGCACCCCATTGCGTGCGCCTACCCCGTATTTTATAACATGCGCACGGAAGGGCGCGCATGTTATAAAATCGGGTGTACATTTGTGCGCACCAGGTAGTGCTGACAAATGTACCCCCCGTGCGTAATTTTAAAAATCTGCCCCATAATGCCTTATATGCTGACTCTCCAGACTTACTTTTCAGACTTCTTGCATTTGCATAGAAACATTTTAAGGTATGTTTTTTATTTATATTTGTATTTGTATTCACAACCTGCTTATTTGCAGAAAATGCAGGCAATGTAAAGTCATTCATATCTATGTGCTCTTTATCTACATCTATCTGGGCTACATCAACAACCACAACCTCTCTGCTAGGATATTTTTTCCCTGAATTGAAAGTATCTTTGAAGATAGTCACATAAAAGCACATGATTCAGAAGAAATTATCTGCTTTCCCCCATGGTCTAGTTTAAAAGCTGCTCCACTGCATTTTCAAGAAGTGATATCTATTCACAAATAGGGGACCGATGCAATACAGTGCACTCAGCCGAGCACACTGTATAACCCGCACTCGGACGCGGGTTAAATAGGCGCTAATCCACCCCCTAATGCAATAGGGGATTAGCGCCTATTTAATATGCGTCTGACGCAGAGTGAATGCGATAGCGCTCATCACATGCAAATGCATGTGAATGGGGCTATTACTCATTCACTCCACATTAAAAAAAAAGTGTGCGTCTCAGACGCACATTTAGCAGGCGTTAATAGCTGAGTGCATGTAAAAGAAGTACAGAAAAGGAGAAAAAAGTGCTTTCTGTACTTTTTTTTATTTACTTAAGAAAAAAAATACCTCGGCAGACCGCCGAGTTATGAAGATCAGCGTCCATTTTCATTACTGGCAGACGAGTTTACCGGCGTTGGTCTTCATAACCAGCAGCCACGGCGGGATTGCATTAGCAAGGAGCAGGACCCCCTAATTTGTTTACAGCATGGCACCCCCCTTGTGGGCGCCATGAGCACGTTAAGAAAGCAGGCACTGAAAAGTCATCGCCCGCTTTCCGTGTTTAATATAGCATTGGCCCCAGGGAAAGGAAAGGCTAAGCCATATAAACCACTTATTACGTGGCCTAAAACCTGGTGTACAGAAGAAAGTTTTAGATATTATGGTGGCTGGGGCTATGTATAAAACAGTAAAAGGTTATAATGTAAAGATGGCTACATCTGTCCATGACAGGAAAAAGGATTCTAAGTGAGAAATTCAGATCATATGTCATCAGGCATTTAAACTAGAGGATGGGAGTTGGGAGAAAGAAGCCAATGGAATTGAAATGTCACATATGACAAATACAGGTAGTGGGTGGAGAAATGAATAAAAATAATCAGTTCAATAGTCCATGTTTAAGAAAAAGGCAGAAAAGTTATATGGTACATTTGGTGTCACAGCTAAGCCGCTTAATATACGCATCTTTATTCACACTTAGCCATATAAGTTATAAACGGCTAAGGGGCGGATTTTAAGAGCCCTGCTCGCCGGTGCGCCTATGTTCAATAGGCCTACTGGTGCGCGCAGAGCCCCGGGACTCGCATAAGTCCCGGGGTTTTCCGAGGGGGGCGTGTCGGGGGCGGGGCCGAGCGGCATGCCGTTTTCGGGGCGGGACGTGGCGTATCGGAGGCGGGCCCGGGGGCGTGGTTTCGGCCCGGGGCGGTACGGGGGCGTGGCTGCGCCCTCCGGAACCGCCCCCGGGTCTCGTCTAGGCGCGCCAGCAGCCCGCTGGCACGCGGGGATTTACTTCTCCCTCTGGGAGGCGTAAATCCCCCAACAAAGGTAGGGGGGGGTTTAGACAGGGCCGGGGGGGGTGGGTTAGGTAGAGGAAGGGAGGGGAAGGTGAAGGGAGGGCGTTAGCGAATTCCCTCCGAGGCCGCTCCGATTTCGGAGCGGCCTCGGAGGGAACGGAGGCAGGCTGCGCGGCTCGGCGCGCGCCGGCTACACGAAATCGGTAGCCTTGCGCACGCCGATCCAGGATTTTAGCGGATACGCGAGGCTACGCGTGTATCTACTAAAATCCCGCATACTTTTGTTGGCGCCTGGAGCGCCAAAAAAAGTACGCCAACACGCCGTTTTTGAAAATCTACCCCTAAGTGTATACCTGCTCTAGGCTTGTCTAAACTTAGCTGAACAACATGTGGCTAAGACCGATTATCAGTAGTTAGCCATATGGCTAACTTGCTCTATCCCGATCCGTCCACTACTCGCCCACAAGTTATGCAGCTAACATTTTAGCCTTAGAAGTGACTTATGCAGCTAAGCACTGACCACTGAATGTAGGTGCATATTCAGCAGTCGCTACTTAGCTGCATAAATTACACTTATCTGGTTAAAAAGCACTGAATGCACCTTGAATATTGACCTCTTTAAAAATACATAGGCCCTTTTATTCAGATGTCAGATCAGAGACATTCACATCTATATTGTCTCAATAGCTCACATACAGTATTTTGGGATAATATTTACACAGTCCAATAAAAGCTATCTCAGCCTGCCAAGAATATAGTTTACCCCAAGAGACAAATCTGCCATATCAAAACACTAACTCCCAGGACTCAAACATCAACCACCCTACCCAGGAAAGAGCAGCACTGCAAATATTACATCAATACAATATTTAAAACCAGTAGACATATCAAATAACATCCAACAATTACAACTAATAGGGGATTAAAAAATAATCCTCTGCTCTCCATACTTGGGAACTTTTGATTTCCATTCACCCTGAGGTTGTCCTGGATTAGTTGGGAGGGGTGGAGGAGAGAGTGCTTAAGCTTTATCCTCTTCTCTCCTCCATTAGCACACTCTAGTATACATGTTCATTCTCTTTCACACACAGTTGCTCTTTCCCACACATACACATGCATTCTCTCATACTCAGTGGTTCTCTCTTCTTCACACACATGTAGTGGCCCTCTCTCCCTCACCCACACGCATAAAAACACACACACACACACACAGGAACTCTCTCACAAACAGTAGCTCTCTACCTCCCTCACACACACACACACACACACACACACATACAAGCAACCTCTCACACTGAGGGTCTCTCCCCCTTATTTACAAAGGCACTCTGTCAAACTCAGTGGCTATGTCTTTCTCACACAGAGAAAGGCATTCTTGCACATTCAGTATGTCTCTCTCTCCCTCACACACACACACAGATAGGCACTTTGTCACATTCAGTGGTGCTCTTGCCCTCACACATCCAGGCACTCTCTCACACTATTTGGCTCCCGTTCCCTCATACACACAGACATTATCTCACACTCAGTGGCTCTCTCTCTCGTACACACAGGCAGTCACTCTCTTGCACTCAGTGGCACTCTCGCTCCCTCACATACACAAATAGGCACTTTGTCCCAATCAATAGCTGTGACCTTCTCACACACAGGCATTCTCTCACACTCAGCGTATCTCTCCCTCTCTCTCTCTCAAGCATACACACATATGGGCACTCTCTCACACTCAGTGGCTTTCTCTCCCTCACATATACACTAGGGATGTGAATCGTTTTTTGACGATTTAAAATATCGTCCGATATATTTTAAATCGTCAAAAAATCGTTAGGGCCACGATACAATACCAATTCCCCTGATTTATCGTTAAAAAATCGTAAATCGGGGGAAGGGGGAGGGCAGGAAAACCGGCACACTAAAACCCCCTAAAACCCACCCCCGACCCTTTAAATTAAATCCCCCCCCCCCCAATGCTTTAAATTACCTGGGGATCCGGCGGTGGTCCAGAACGGCGGCGGTCCGGAACGGCCCCCTCAATAGAATTGTGTTGTCTTCAGCCGGCGCCATTTTTCAAAATGGCCACCGCAAAATGGCGGCGGCCATAGACAAAAAATGATTCGACGGAGGAGGTCGTTCCGGACCCCCGCTGGACTTTTGGCAAGTCTTGTGGGGGTCAGGAGGCCCCCCCAAGCTGGCCAAAAGTTTCCTGGGAGTCCAGCGGGGTTCCGGGAGCGATTTCTTGCCGCGAATCGTTTTCGTACGGAAAATGGCGCCGGCAGGAGATCGACTGCAGGAGGTCGTTCAGCGGGGGTTCCGGACCGCCGCTGAACGACCTCCTGCACTCGATCTCCTGCCGGCGCCATTTTCCGTACGAAAACGATTCGCGGCAAGAAATCGCTCCCGGAACCCTGCTGGACTCCCAGGAAACTTTTGGCCAGCTTGGGGGGGCCTCCTGACCCCAACAAGACTTGCCAAAAGTCCAGCGGGGGTCCGGAACGACCTCCTCCGTCGAATCATTTTTGTCTATGGCCGCCGCCATTTTGCGGCGGCCATTTTGAAAAATGGCGCCGGCTGAAGACAACACGATTCTATTGAGGGGGCCGTTCCGGACTGCCGCCGTTCTGGACCACCGCCGGATCCCCAGGTAATTTAAAGCATTTGGGGGGGTTCGGGAGGGTGGGGGATTTAATTTAAAGGGTCGGGGTGAGTTTTAGGGGGGTTTAGTGTGCCGGCTCACGATTTTAACGATTTTTCACGATAGTTTACACACCCAAACGGCAACAATACGATTCCCTCCCCCTCCCAGCCGAAATCGATCGTTAAGACGATCAAGGACACGATTCACATCTCTAATATACACATTGCCACACACAGGCAATCTCTCGCATGTAGTGTGTGTCTCTCTCTCACATACAGTCACTCTCTGTGGCTCTATCTCACTCACACACACATAGACACAGGCACTCTCTGACATGCAGTGGCTCGCTCTCTCTCTCTCTCTCACACACACAGGTACTCCCTCACACTAAGTGGCTTGTCTTCCTCATGCAAAAAGGACACTCACACTCGGTGGCTCTCTCTCTTCCTCACATACACACACACACACAGAAACTCTCTCATACTCAGGGGCTCTCTGTCCCTCTCTCACACATACACCACACACACAAACACAAACACACAAAGGAACTCTCTCATACTCAGTGGCTCTCTGTCCCTCTCACACATACTCACATACTTAGGCACTCTCTCACATTCAGTGGTTCTCTCCATGCACAGGCACACAGGCACTCTGTCTCTCACATTTAGTGGCTTCCTCGCTCTCTCTCTCTCTCACACACACACACACACACACACACACAAACACTCTCTCTCTCACTTACATACACAGGCTCAGGGTCTCCCCCTCACTTCTCCACCTCTTCATCATGCCGCCGGGCTGTGGGTCCTCTCTTCTTCGGCTGCCACAGTGGCCTGCTGAAACTTCTTCAGCTGCCCACAGGATGGGTTCCGCTGGAAGCTGCCAAGTTGTCGCTCTTTTTCGTCTGCTGCAGAATGGGCTCTGTGACAGCATGCCACATCATGGGTTCTCTTTGTGACATGGACTGTAGCAGGGGTCACATTTATGCAACATCATCCTTTGCTTCTACAGGGCCAATCTTGCAGTAACAGCTGCAAGCTTGGCCCCGCAGCAGCAGGAGATGACGTTCACATAAATGCAACTCCTGCTGTTGGCTGTGGGGCAAAGAAGTAGATCATGCAGTTGAGTGCAGCATCGACTTGAGCAGGGATTTGGTTTATCCCTGCCCAACTTGAGAAAAAAATAACAAAATAAATACACAAAGAAAGAAAGAAAGAAATGAAATTGGTTAGGGCTGGGCTTTCATGGAATCCCTTGAAGGTTCTGACCACATGCCACTGATCCAAAAAGCACGCTCTGTCTCCTTCTTCTTCCTCAAACCAGATTCTTAATCTTCCCTACCTCCCATTCTCCATATCCCTAGTCCTCTTTCCTTCTCACATTCCTCCCCCTTTTACCTTACCCCAAACTTCATCATCCTCCCTTTCTCGCCTCATCCCTGAGGTCTCCCTGTACTGTCACTTTAGATCATTTTTCTTCACCAATTAACATAAAATAAATTATACTAATAAATATACTGTAAAATTATTTTTATACTGTAATATAAATGTTTGCTTCTGAATTTTATAATTTTTGCTACAGAACCTACCTCTGAGCTGCTACTGGAAACTAGGAGACTGTGCCTTAGACCTTTTGCTCCCTTTTATCCAATCTTGGGGGAGACGGAGGGGGTGATGAGAGTAACAGCACCAATAGTGCCTCGGATGCTAAAACCATAAATCTGTCTCTGGATTCTCCTAGTGAATTGCTATGGAGGTTCCCTAACTCTGGCGACATCCCTGAAATCCAGTGCTGTTCTCTGTACCGTTTTCTTTTCTCCTCCTTGTTTGCACTAAATGGTCACCCTCTCCTTTCCTCTCCTTCTGGATGAACGGGATGGGCACACTGTCCTTCAAACACTGCCTGGATAGCACTGGGTGAGGAAACCAGACTGCAAGCTAAAGGCTTCCAATCTGCTACTGGCAAACTTCTAGAAGCACAAAAATCTACAAAACTCCAAAACAGGACTCTGTTCCTCATGGGACAAAAAGCCCTAAGAGGAACATTTAGGGGGTCATTTTTCAAAAGCCATTTATCCATGTAAAAGGCTACCTACATGGGTAAAAAGGCTATTTGAAAATTGCACACCCTGTATGCAAGTAAAAGTATACTTATTGTTCCACAACATATCCCCATAGAGCGGAAGAGTTCCCAGAGGTGAGGTATTTTATAATGCAGATAGTTTTGTATTTTCTAAACTACATGTGTTGTTTATACTGGAAAAAATACCTACAGAAAAAGCAGGTGCAAATATCTGATAGTACTTTTTCCTGGGCAGTTTTCAAAGGGAAAGTACACGCATACTTTCCTTTTGAGAAGTGGTGCAAAATCTGTAAGTAAAAGTATTCACGGACTTTGCGTCCAAATGTATAATTTTGAAAAATTGTCCCCTTCATCCTGAACTGTTCCCTATTGACTTGATTCCTAATTCAATTCAAAGGGTAGAAGATTGTAGTGCTTTCTTTCCTAGAATGCTGGAGAGAAAAACAAAATCAAGGGCACCACCTCCATGATTCCTTCCTCTGGATCAGCAGAGAAAAATCCACAGATCCAACACTGAGGAAATCCCTCCTGCACAACTATGCAGGAGAGAGAAAAAAAAAATCCTGCTTCTTCTTCTTACTACTCTCTTCTCCTTCTCTCTCCTTTGCTCTTAGTATGGAAAACTCTAGGGGTTACTGCTGGAATGATGTATTCTAGCATCCTCCCATGTGTGGTACCTTAAGGAAATGGTTTTTCCCAATTCCATCTATCCTTGCTCATCACTATATGTCCTAGTAAGAATCCAGTGGGCCCTTATATAGCCCGACTTCTTCTGTTTTCCCAGTAGGAATTGTATCTGTGTTTTAGGGCCCGGTGACTTTTCCTAGGTAGGGTTGTTGTTGTTTTAGTCCTGGGGCTTAGGGCTGATATGGTACGGCCAGTAGATTCTAAGTATCCTTTTGGCAGAGTTTTATATTACTTCACCATGTGCCTGGTAGTAGAGAGAGTTTGTGTTGCTGTTAATGAAAGTACACCAACATTTGAATATATTTTTTCTCTGGTGGTTTGTAAGTGGGAAAAGTCCTACTTTTGCTCTGTAACCATTGTTGGGGGAGTTTCTGTGGACACGGGGTCTATTTACAGAATTTGAGGTATAGGGTTTACTATATATTGGGGTTCTTTCTCATCCTGTATAGACTCCAGAAATTGCTTACATACAGAAGAAATGGTTGAATGATGCTCTTGGGATTTTTTCTTGTGTTGCCTTTTATAGCCAGTTTAAAGGTAGGGGCTGTGCTGTGGCGGTGAGAGGGATGCATGGATTATTCACTTTGGTTTACCCCCTTGTTGGCCCCCCCCCCCCCCCCCCCCCCCGAATGTCTATGCTTTGCAGTGTCTTGTTATACAAGCTTTCAGCTCAATCCTCTGGGCCTTCCCGCTCCTTCTTTTCATCCGTTTGCTAACATTTATGGTTATCATTTCTCGTATTCCTGCAGCACTTATGATAGCATTTGGGAAAGCATTTGTGCAAAAAGACACTAAAACCAAACCATATTGTTTTTGACTAAAATGTATCTCCACAACACCGGATCCTTAAGGGCACATCTGTGGTTTTCCTCTTAATGCAGTCAGGGTCATTTTGAAGGAAGTGCGTTGGATTTTGTGGCTATACAGTTGTTGACTGTTTCTGACATATTTGGATGGATACATGGGACCCTGGGAAAGGAAACATGTTTTGGGGAATTTTCTCATGGTTCCAGGGGGTTGCGAGTAATTCTGTTAAAGAAACTCAGAGAAGCAGATACCATGAGAACATTCTTCCGTGGTCCTGTAAGAGGAAACAGAGGTATGAACAGCAAGAAAGTTTTCACTGCTCTGCAGCACAGAAAACTTGGGAACAGGGTTGGAAAACTATCTGGCATCACCTATGCTTTTTATTGTGAAGAAATCCCTCTGACAGAGTGTGGGAGACAAATTTTAAATGAGCCCATGGTATATTTTACATGGTTGAGTTCGCTTTCATTGAAAATAACCATGTGAAAGTACTTACTGGGTTCTTTCAACTGCAACTCAAACTAGTAGGTTTGATTCCAAAACATTTACAGTAATGGAAAACACATGATTCATAACCCATGCTGAGAAATACATGCACAGTGCAGTCACTATCTTCCTGCCTTGCATTTACTTTATGAAACATAGTGATTCTGGCATACAATCTGTATACCCTTTAAGAGTCAGGATGTTATTAATATGAGGGAGTGGTATTAAAATGCACACCAAACCAATAATTCACTTTTTGACTCCGAGTATTTCTTTTATGGAGATTAAAATCCCCATAAAGAATGAATGCACACATTTTCCTGGCTATTATTTATCATATCCTTTTCTGTCCTGGCATCTTTGAGGAGTATTTTTCCAAGATATTTACTCAAGTAACAGCTATTTACCTGGGTCAAAAGGGTTTAGCTGGAAATTATTGTCCTTTGCCCAGATAGAATGTGTAATTTTAGATGGGTTAAGTTTAGAAGGGATTTGCATTCATTTTCTAATAAAATGAAAAATGCAACAAAAAACCTTGTTTTCATTTTTCTGGAAAATAAAAGAAAACAAAAAGGCACATTTCAGGGTTTTTTTAATGTTTTGTTTTGTTTGGTAATTTAAAAAAAATATCTCAGACATTAAACAATTGAACACCTTCCTGGATGCCTCTTACTCCATCTGTGGGGGTCTCCAAAGTCAAAACAGGATAGGGATGATCCCAATCGCTCCTGCCCAGCTGGGTTCTGTTTCCAAAATGGCACTGGCTGGCCCTGATTCTGGTGCCATTTTATTGTATGGCCGTACAGCAAAGTAAACATCAAATGAAACATAAAATAAATGTTTAAAAGTGAACCAAAATGAAAACATTTTAAGAAAAATTTTAAAAGACCTACATACGGAAAATCTGGGAGATATGCGCAACTGGGATGCGCACGGGCTGCGCAGATTTTAAGAGGTCTGCAGTCACGCGCGTATCTCCTGGTACACGGATAAAAAAGGTTTGGAGAAAAATGGCTGGGATGGGGTGGGGTCTGGGCTGGGCATGGGCAGGCTGGGGTTGCACCCATGTAGTCAGTTACGTGCACTAGCGTGCACCAGGATCCCACAACCATGTAACTTGCTTCTGCTAAGGACAGTGTGTAAGTCATTAACTTAAGAAACAAGGGGTAGTCAGCAGGGTTCTAGGGGTCGGGGCTAGTAGGGTAAAAGGGAGTCAAGTTAGGTAGGGGGTTTAGGAAGTCCGCTCCTTTACTGGGGAGAACTGGGGGGAAACTAGGAAAGAGGCCTATTGCATCATTGCGCGTACCTACTAAAATTCCCCCCGTTATGCACTCGAGACGGGATTCGCGCACATATGGAGACGTTGATATAAAACCGTGCGTGCAGGTAGCCGATTTTATAAAATGCAAACATAAACGCGCACATATTATAAAATCGCCGCATCCATGTGCACGCACCAGCAATTGCGCGCACATTTGCGCAAGCGCGTCAGTTTTAAAGTTTCCGTCTTTTTGTACAAACCCCTAGAGTTATACAATGGATTAGATGCCAAGAAATGTCCGTTTAGATTCTTTATTATGGAGACTCGTTCAACCGATAAAAAGCCTGTGCTGATCCCAATCTGCTCTGCCATGCCTCTGCTGAATCTACTCTGGACTTGGCCTTTCAGGCTTCGGCCTGTTCTCTCTCGGGCGCCCCCTGTCTTCTACGAGTTTTTTATCGGTTGAACGAGTCTCCATAATAAAGAATCTAAACGGACATTTCTTGGCATCTAATCCATTGTGTTGCCCCCACGGCTTTTTTAGATCGCCTACCCTCTTGTTTTATCAACCCCTAGAGCGGGGGTCAGGAACCTTTTTGGCTGAGAGAGCCATAAACGGTACATATTTTAAAATGTAATTCCATGAGAGCCATACAATATGTTTAAAACTAAATACAAGTAAATGTGTGCATTTTATGTAAGATCACACTTTTAAAGTACAATAAGTCTCTGAAAATATTACACCAGGCCTTAAGACACCAATACATCTCCTATTAGGAAAACGGACCAAGTCAGGCTGCTATAGAGTCCTACACAGAAACTACACGCCAGCAGAAAACCTCACCTGAATCACGTGCTGTCCCTCACCTAACATAGAATAAAGAGACCAAAACGCATAACAAGAAGCATGCAGAAAAAACTGAATTCGAAACTGCAACAAGCCAGAGTCTCTGTATGCAGTGTAACAAAGGAAAAAAGAAACATCACCCATCCTTATAAAACAAATCAAGAAATATAAAATCATCAGCAGTAAAACTGTACTAACAAAAAGAACATATTTCGAAACAGCTGATGAGTGGAATATCCAATAATTAAAAACTCATATAAAACATTTCCAGATATCAACAAAATATTTCAAAATAGCAGACACAAAGACCCAGTAATGAAAAATAATAAGGATACAAAAATGTTTTTGCTCTGCATACCTGGGAACGTTTGATATCCAGGTGTCCTGAGATTGTTCTGAATTAGCAGGAGGAGGGGTGGTTTGCTTGGAACTTTCTCCTCTCTCAGTCACATACCAGCGCTCTCTCTCACACTGGCTCTCAATGACACACCTATACACACATGCTCTCAGTACTCACATATACACATGTTTTTTCTCTCTCACTTATATAGGCTCTTAATTACACATTTACACACATGCTGTCTGTCTTTTCACGCTTACACACACACACAGGCTTTCAATCACATAAATACATGCTGTCTTTTTCTCTCACACACAGACTCTCATTCACATGCTTACAAACATGTCCTCTCTTTCTCTCATTTACACACAGGCTCTCAATCACATATTCACATGCTCCCTCACCTAAATCAGCTCTCAATCACACACAGACACACATGGTCTCTCTCTCTCATTTAAACACAGGCTCTCAATCACATACTCACATACTCCATCACCTAAACCAGCTCTCAATCACACACAGACACACATGATCTCTCTCTTACTTATACACACAGGCTCTTAATCATACATACACATGATTTCTCTCACACACAAAGGATCTCAATCATACACACATACTCTTTCACACAAACAGGTTTTCAATCACAAACTTACACATACAAGTTCCCAATGGTAAACTTATATTCATGCTCTCTCTCACAGGCAGGCTCTCAATCACAGACATACTCTCTTTCACATATACAGGCTCTCAATCACAGACATACTCTCTTTCACATATACAGGCTCTCAATCACAGACATACATGCAATCTCTCACTCACACACACAGGATCTCAAACACACATGCTTGCTCGCTCATTCACTCTCTCTCTCCCCCACCCCCACCCCCACCCCGGGAACTTGCGGCAGCAGCAGCCTCCTCCCAACGCTAACCTCCTTTATTTTCAGCCCTCACAGAGGCGGAGTCCCATCGGCCGCGGTTGAAGCTCTTCATTTTCCTCCGAGCCGCGCTGCAGTCTTCTTTTCGTCGGACACTAGCATGGCCTCTTCTTGCCGCGCACGCACCCGATGCTCTCCAGTTCCTCTTCCGGGCCGCGGGGGGGGGGGGGGGGGGCGGGAAGAAGAGACCACGCTAGCGTCATGCTTGTCATGGCCTACCAGAGAAGATATGGAGGACAGCAGTGTAACAGAATTTAAATATGCTTGGGACAGATATAGAGGGCAGTGGTAGGAACAAGGTTGGAGGTGCTGGGGGAACTGGTATGGGTATAAGTACGGGAATTTATATATTTATCTTATACAAAGTGGTAGAGAACCAGAGAGAAAGGCAACTGGGCAGACTGGGGGGGGGGGGGCACTTGGTCTTTATCTGTCATTATCAACTGTCTTATATGTTACTAAACTCTTTTTTCAAATAATAAACTTAAGGAACCACCAGTGTATATAAACCAAAGAAACTATGCAAAAATAGCTGGTGTCAATGATAGTTATTTTTAGACTATATGAATGTAACTATAATAAAAAAAGAGGAAACACCTCATTACTGGTATTTCTCTGAATTGGATAATCAGAATATGAACCAGTGGTACAAACATAGGTCAAAAAACCTCTTTTGTATTTTTATTGAAAACTTAATTTTAATATTGTTTTTTTTAAAAAAGTATAAGACACATCTGGAACCAAAATTTTCTTTTTTGCAAATCAGCAATTCCAAAATTCCAAAATTGCTGGTACCGGTATGAATAACCTTCAATGAGACCCTGTTAATTAACAGTTTTCAAGTCAATCGGCACCTCTATGTGTCTTGTATTCAATTGAACAATTATTTTAGGCACCTAAACAGGTTGCCAGAAATCCGTTTAGCATTCACATGTAACAATTTCGTTGGCATGAAAACAATTGCCTAACCAGCATCAAAGATACTTATCTCAGTGTAAAACTTTCTTCTTTTGAATTTGGGCACTGAGGATAGCCTGTATGAGCCAAGACACCGAAAAACACGTTTGACTTGAAAACTGTTAACTAACAGGGTCTCATTGAAAGTTATTCAAACCGGTACCAACTGGTTCATATTCTGATTATCCAGTTCAGAGAAATACCAGTACTGAGGTCTCTTCCTCTTTTTTTATTATAATTACATTCATATAGTCTAAAAATAAGTATCATTGACACCAGCTATTTTTGCATAGTTACTAAACTCTTTTTTTCCCAGCACACCCAGTCCCAACAGCTGACAGATATATAAGAGGGGTGGTATCTTCTATTTTGAATCTGTATTGGTAGTATACAACAGCTGATGGATATATAAGGAGGATTGCATTTTTTTTGAATGTTTAATAATGTTTTGGGGTTTTACATATTATGCTATTATTGTAATCTGAGTTTATAATTAGGTGATGAATAATAGATAAATATGCATATCATTTAGATGAGTGTACTGTTTTAATGAGAAGAAATTGTATTTATATGTAATGTGTTATTTTAAATTTTATACTGTAAGACACCTTGAGATGATTCACAAATAAAATGAAATAAATAGTATGATTATAATAATAAAATAGATTATTCATGAGTTTTTTGAGTAATCAGAAATATATAGAAGACTATGGGCTGGATTTTAATAGCTACGCGTGGGCGTAGATTTGTGCGCGCAATGGGGCGCGCACAAATCTAAGCCCAATTTTATAATATGCGCGCGCCGCACAGGTTATAAAATCCGGGGTCGGTGCACGCAAGGGGGTGCACACTTGGGCACCTTGCATACACCGAGCCCTAGGGGAGCCCCGATGGCTTTCACTGTTCCCTCCGAGGCCACTCCAAAATTGGAGCGGCCTCAGAGGGAACTTTCCTTCCGCCCTCCCCCACCTTTCCCTCCCTTCCCCTAGCTAATCTGCCCCCCAGCCCTACCTAAAACCCCCTCCTGACCTTCCGTAGGTTGAGCACACCAGCCGAGTGCTGGCGCGTGATCCCCAGTCCTAGTGGCAGTGGACAGGCCTCCGGCCATGCCCACGCCCCGCCCCTGGACCGCCCTGCCCATGCCCCACCCATTTTTCAAACCCCGAGGGTTACATGCGTCCTGGGGCTTGCGCGCATCACCGGGCCTATGCAAAATAGGCTTGGCGCGCATAGGATTTGAATATCTGCCCCTATATGCACAGATCCTTATAATCTAGGTAAAAAAATTCCAGACTTGCAAGCCCTACCAGCTGATGCAGATCTAGATATTGTTGTTGTCACAGCTCATAATAATATAGTAACATGGTAGCTGTCAGCAGATAAGGACCAATTGGTCTATCCATTCTGCTCACTTGTCTCCTTCTCTGGTTCTATACTTAAACTAAAAAAAATTACTCAAAATCTCATCCATGTTCTTTACCATTACCCTCTACATCTGTTCCAAGCATATTTGAATTCAATAATGTGTTGCGCCAGAAGTGGACCCTTAGGCCGAGGTGGGGTTGACGCTACCCGCAGCGCAAGCCCTATGGGTCCACACCATTGGCAGGCGGAGCTGGCTGATGAAGGCCAGCTGGAGCTTTGCCAATCCCAGCCCTCGTTCCCCGCAGGTTGATCCCTTGGGTACCAGGGCCGGCTGGTCTTAGGTGGGCCTCCATCCAAGGTCTTCTGGGGAGCGATGTGTGAATCAGCCAGGTGCCAGCAGTGGTGTCTGGAATCGGAGAACAAGTCCAGATGAGGCTAAGTCCAGGAAACCTGGGTGCCAAAGGAACTCTAGAAGACAGGGGGCGCCCGAGAGAGAACAGGCTGAAGCCTGAAAGGCCAAGTCCAGAGTAGATTCAGCAGAGGCATGGTAGAGTAGATTGGGATCAGCACAGGCAGCAAGCAAGGAGACGTGGCAGACATACACGGATCAAAGGGTAAAAGAGTTCAACAGGCATGGACATTGTTTAAAAATACAATCCTATAGGCACAGTCCAGATGTATTCCACACATTAAGAAAGGGATCTGTACTCGGACTGGTGCTTTTCAATATATATATAAATGATCTGGAAAGGAATATGACGAGTGAGGTCATCAAATTTGCGGACAATACAAAATTATTCAGAGTAGTTAAATCACAAGCGGATTGTGATACATTACAGTAGGACCTTTCAAGACTGGAAGACTAGGCATCCAAATGGCAGATTAAATTTAATGTGGACAAGTGCAAGGTGTTGCACATAAGGAAAAATAACCCTTGCTGTAGTTACACAATGTTAAGTTTCATATTAGGAACTACCACCCAGGAAAACGATCTAGACATCATAGTGGATAATACTTTAAAATTGTTGGCTCAGTGTGCTGCAGCAGTCAACAAAGCAAACAGAATGTTAGGAATTATTAGGAAGGGAATGGTTAAAAAAACAGAAAATGTCATAATGCCTCTGTATCGCTCCATGGTGAGACCACACCTTGAATACTGTGTACAATTCTGGTCGCCGTATCTCAATAAAGATATAGTTGGGATGGAGAAGGTACAGAGAAGGGCACCCAAAATGATAAAGGGAATGGAACAGCTCCCCAATGAAGAAAGGCTGAAGAGGTTAGGGCTGTTCAGCTTGGAGAAGAGACGGCTGAGGGGGGATATGATAGAGGTCTTTAAGATCATGAGAGGTCTTGAACGAGTAGTTGTGAATCAGTTTTCACTTTCAGATAATAGAAGGACTAGGAAGCATTCCATGAAGTTAGCAAGTAGCACATTTAAACTAATCGGAAAAAATTATTTTTCACTCGACGCGAAAATTAAGCTCTGGAATTTGTTGCCAGAGGATGTGGTTAGTGCAGTTAGCATAGCTGGGTTCAAAAAACGTTTGGATACGTTCTTGGAGGAGAAGTCCATTAACTGCTATTAATCAAGTTTACTTAAGGAATAGCCACTGCTATTAATTGCATCAGTAGCATGGGATCAGTAGCATGGGATCTTCTTGGTGTTTGGGTAATTGCCAGGTTCTTGTGGCCTGGTTTGGACTCTGTTGGAAACAGGATGCTGGGCTTGATGGACCCATGATATGACCCAGCATGGAAATTTCTAATGTTCGTATGTTCTTAAGTAAAACCTGAGTCACGTGGAGGATGGTCAGGCAAGGCAAAGATCAATCCAGGAATCAAGCAGAAACGTAGTCAGGTATCAATCAGAAGCATAGTTAGATGAAGCCGGGGTCAAGCCAGGTATCAATCAGAAGCGTAGTCAGACAAAGCAGGGGTCGAGCCAGGTATCAATCAGAAGTGTAGTGAGATGAAACAGGGGTCGAGCCAGGTATCAATCAGAAGCGTAGTCAGACGAGCAAGGTGTCAAGTCGGGTATCAATCAGAAGGTAGACAAACAAGGAAGATGTGGAACTCAGGACCAGGAATAGGTACCAGGAACAAGGCAGGAACCGGAATAAGGAACATAGACAAAGCAGGAACAAACCGGGAACCAGGAACACAGGAACAAGCAACTAAGCACACAACAAGCGTGGAGACCTGTTGCCAAGGCAAGGAAACACTGGCTGGGCCCAGCCTTAAAAACCGGGACCCAGTGACATCATCATCTGGGGCCGCGGGGTGGTTTCCCACTGCAGCCCCTTTAAAGGAAGCCCGGTTGCACATGCGCGCACCTAAGGAGGGGTGTGGTGCAAGGTGGCAGCGTCTCCCCACTGAGCTGGAACATCCACGGAGGAGCTGGGAGCAACGGGAGCAGCCCAAGCATGGAGGCAGCTGCCCATGGCCACAAGGGAGCTGGAACAAGGCGCTGGAGCAGGCAAATGGGGGTAAGTGGGCCTGACTGAGCGCCTGCTGCAGCCAGCGCATGCAATAGTATCCCCCTTACGCCCCCCTCCTGAAGGTATGGGTTTGCCCGGATGGGAACGATGAAAGTGAAGGAGTAGCCTTTTATCCAGGATGTTGCGCGCAGGGTCCCAAGAATTTTCTTGTGGGCCATATCCCTCCCAAGAAAGGAGGTACTCCCACCGGCGGCCCCTACGGAGGATGTTGAGGACCTCATGGTCCTTATAAGTGGTGTCAGATTCAGCAACCAGGTGAGATGGCTCGGGCTTCTTTCGGGAAGGCCACAAAGGGACCACAGTCTTCAATAAGGACATGTGGGAGGTATTATGTATACCAAGGATTGGTGGTAAGCGAAGCTGATAAGTAACTGGTCCAACCTGATGGGTAACTGGGAAATATCCAATGTATCTTGGAGAAAATCTTTGGGAAGGCACTTTAAGATGAATGTATCGTGAACTCAGCCAGACCTTCTGGTTAGGTTGAAGTTCTGGAACAGGACTTCGATGGGCATCGATAAACTTCTTGGCTTGAGCTGCTTCCTGACGCAAATACTGATTTGTTTGAACCCAAAGTGCCTTAATGGCGTCAGCAGTGGCCTGAACGACTGGCGAGGGCACAGTCGATTTAATTGGTAGTGGATGCTGGGGCTGCCTGCCAGTAGCTGAAGCGATGTGGGAGTTGTGGGAAAAGTCCGCCCATGGAAGTAGTTCTGCCCAATTATCCTGCTGATTGTTGATGTAGGTGTGCAGGAACCCTTTCAGGGAGCGATTCATCTGCTCAGCTTGGCCATTGGCCTGTGGGTGGTAAGCAATAGTGAGGCTGATGTTGATGCTGAATTTACTGAACGGTGCACACCAGTAGCGAGCGACGAACTGGGGACCTCTGTCCAAAGTTATATCCTTGGGTAGGCCATGCAGGCGGACACGTGGAGGAAGAAGAGGTGTGCTAACTCTGGAGCTGAAGGAAGGCCAGGCAATGGAACCAAATGGGCCATTTTAGAAAATTTATCAAAAATAACCCAAATGACTGTGTTTCCCTTAGATGGAGGTAAATCCACGACAAAATCCGTGGAGAGATGTATCCACTGCTCCTCTGGAGCAGGAAGCGGTTAGAGAAGGCCCCAAGGTTGACCTACCTGGGGTTTCTGCTGGGCACATGTATTGCAGGAGACAATGCAGGCTCAGGTATCGGCGAGCATGGTAGGCCACCAATAGAATCTCTGGAGGAGATAGAGTGTTCGGGCAGTTCCCGGGTGAGCAGTGACTTTTGAATCATGTGCCCAACGAAGGACTCTTTCACGAAGCTGGTGAACTACAGTCTTCCCAGCTGAGACAGGAAAGGTAGCTGAGAGACAGATACATGCAGGATCAATAATGTGACTGGATTCTTCAGGGACATCTTCTGGTTCAAAGGAGCGAGACAAGGCATCCGCCCGGAGATTATTCTCTATGGGGCGGTATCAGAGTTCAAAATTAAACCTAGAGAAGAATAATGCCCAGAAGGCCTGGCGAGCATTAACACTGGACACGGCCCAAATGTTCAAGGTTTAATGGTCTGTGAAGATCGTGAATGTATGTTGGGCACCCTCTAACCAAGGGCACCATTCTTCCAGAGCAAGCTTGACTGCAAGTAGTTCCCTATCACCAATACCATAGTTCTGCTCTGTGGGGGAGAACTTGTGGGAGAAAAAGGAACATAGAGTTCCCTGCATTGAGTGCTGGCTTAGAACCGCCCCAGCCCCTATAGCAGAGGCATCCACTTCTACTATGAAGGGGTGATTCGGGTATGGATGTCACAAACAGGGACCAGTGAGGAAGGCGTCTGAGTCGTTGGAAGGTGGTGAGGGCCTCAGGAGACCAATTCCGGGTATCACGGCCTTTACGGGTCATGTCTGTAAGGAATGCTGCCAGCGTGGAATAATTAGCAATGAAATGGCGATAATAATTTGTAAATCCTAGAAATCGCTGGAGTGCCCAAAGGCCCACTGGCTGAGGCCATTCTTGTATTCCCTTGAGCTTACTCAGATCCATGGAGAATCCTCGCTGTGAAATGATATACCCCAAAAAGGGTAGGCTGGATTGCTCGTAGAGACAATTGTCCAGTTTGACAAATAGATGGTTCTCACGAAGACGCTGGAGGACCATGCGAACATCAGCATGGTGGGAAGATAAGTCCTTGGAGAAAATAAGGATGTCGTCAAGGTATGCAACAACTTTGACATACAGGAGGTCTTGGAATATTTCATTGATCATTCGCTGGAATAAAGCAGGGGTATTACAAAGGCCGAAAGGCATTACCAGGTATTCGTAATGTCCATCCCTGGTATTAAAAGCCATTTTCCAGATGTCCTTGGAGCATATACGTACCAGGTTATAAGCCCCTCATAAGTCCAGCTTCGTGAAAATGGACGCCTATTGCAGGCAGTCGAAAACTCGGTGATCAAGGGTAACGGGTACTTGTCTTTGCGAGTTATATTGTTCAGGCCGCGATAATCAATGCATAGCCTCAAGGACCCATCCTTCTTCGTGACAAAGAAAGAGCCGACACCGGCGGGGGAAGTTGAGGGTCGGATGAACCCTTTAGCCAGATTCTATCGAATATAGTCTGACATGGCATTGGTCTCAGGCTGCGACAAGGAATAGGTCTGGCCTCAAGGAGGTGTGGTACCTGGTAAATGTTCGATAGGACAGTTGAACTTATGGAGAGGTGGAAGGATGTCGGCTTTTTGCTTCGAGAAGACATCTTCAAAGTCCACATACGGAGCTGGAATGCCGGAAGTAGTGGTCACCAGAGGAACTGTAGGAGGTGGTGTCACCTTTTTCAAACAAGTCTGATGACAAGCTGGGCTCCACTCGGTGAGCTGCAAGTTTCCCCAGTCAAACTGGGGGGAATGACGCTGGAGCCAGGGTAATCCTAGAACCACCGGATGAAAAGATTTTTCTAAGACGAGGAGTTCCATCTCTTCTTCGTAGAGAGCACCAGAGAGAAGGTGAACTGGCTCTGTCACCAAGGAAATCCGGTCGGGCAACGGCTCACCATAGATGGAGGCTATGCAGAGAGAAGTTTCCAAAAGACTGGTAGATATACCCAGGAGTTGCAATAAGTCCTTGAGAATGAAGTTCCCTCCTGCTCCAGAATCTATCAGAGCAAGGACGGGAAAGGAACGAGAGTCCCAGGTTAATGTAACTGGTAAAGACAGTTGAGAGGCTGGAGAAGTAGTGCCCAAGTTCAGGACCCCTACTGAACTTAGGCCCGGAAGTTTCCCGGACAGACTGGACAAGACTGGAGACAGTGCCCGGGAGCTCCACAATAAAGGCATAGGCCCGACTGCCTCCACTAGAGGCGCTCCTCCAGGGACAAGCGCCCATGACCCAACTGCATGGGCTCTTCCGCTTTCAAGGTAGATGGAGCTCCACAGGAGGTGGAGCCTGTAGCAGGTGGTGAGCAGGAATGCTCCAGGATGGGTCGTCTGGGCGTCCAAACCACACGGTGGCACTCTTAGAGGCGATGGTCGATGCGGCCTTCCAAGTAAATGAGGTCCTCAAGGGAGGATGGTAGCTCATGGGCTGCTAGCTCATCTTTGAGCTGAGAGGATTGCCAGTCCAGGTAGATAGCTCTAAGGCAACCTTTTTGCCAGGACAATTTGTAGCTAGAGTTCGGAATTCAATGGTGTAATCGTACAGGACCTTGCCGTAAGTGAAGAAGATTAGTGCTTGCCACAGCCTGTCATCCAGGATCATCAAAGGTCCGACGGAAGACAGCCACAAAGTGAGACAGCTTTTGTAAGAGCGAATCCGAGTGCTCCCACAATGGGGAGGCCCATGCCAATGCCTTACCCTCTAGTCGAGACAAGATGAAGGTAACCTTCGTGAGTTCATCTTGGAAGATGGAGGGGTGCAGAGCAAATTGCATGTAGCATTGGTTAATAAACCCTCCTCAGGGCTTGGAATCCACATTGAAGCGGGGTGGACTGGGTAGGGCCAACAAAGCCCTAGAATGCGAAGGTGATGGCTGATGGCTGGCTGGAGATGGTGCTGGAACTGGAAGGCCTGTTTGGGCATCAAGTCAGGTGTGAAGACGCTAGATGGAGGAGGCCAAAGCCTCGAGGAACCGCTGTTGCTCTTGCAACTTGGAAGCCAGACCTGGAATGGCCTGGAGGGTGAACGGCTCCACCGAGTCCATGGTCTTGGCAACCTGTTGCACTGGAGGTGGACCCTTAGGCTGAGGTGGGGTTGACGCTACTCGCAGGGCAAGCCCTACGGGTCCTCACCATTGATAGGCGGAGCTGGCTGATTGAGGGAGGCCAGCTGGAGCTTCGTCAATACCAGCCCTTGTTCCCCGCAGGTTGAGCCTTTGGGTAACGGGGCTGGCTGGTCTTAGGTGGGCCTCCATCCAAGGACTTCCGGGGAGCGATGTGTGAATCAGCCAGGGGCCAGCAGTGGTGACTGGAATCGGAGAACAAGTCCAGACAAAGCTGACTCCAGGAAACCCGGGTGCCAAAGCAACTCGGAGTATACAGGCGGCGCCCGAGAGAGAACAGGCCAGAGCCTGAAAGACCAAGTCCAGAGTAGATTCAGCAGAGGCGTGGTATAGCAGACTGGGATCAGGGCAGGTGGCAAGCAAGGAGACGTGGCAGACAGGCACGGGTCAAAACCGGAGTCAAGCGGAGGATGGTCAGGCAAGGCAAAGATCAATCCAGGAATCAAGCAGAAACATAGTCAGATGAAGCAGGGGTCAAGCCAGGTATCAATCAGAAGCGTAGTCAGACGAAGCAGGGGTCAAGCCAAGCAGGGGTCAAGCCAGGTACCAATCAGAAGGTAGACAAACAAGGAAGACGTGGAACTCAGGAGCAGGAACAGGTACCAGGAACAAGACAGGAACAGGAATCAGGAACACAGATGAAGCAGGAACAAACCGGCAAACAGGAACAAGCAACTAAGCACACGACAAGCATGGAGACTGTTGTCAAGGCAAGGAAACACTGGCTGGGCCCAGCCTTATATACCGGGACCCAGTGACATCATTTTCCAGGGCTGCGGGGTGGTTTCCCACTGCGGCCCCTTTAAAGGAAGCCTGGTTGCGCGAGCGTGCGCCTAAGGAGGGGCATGGTGCGAGGCAACGGCGTCTCCCCGCAGACCACGCGGCGAGGCCCGCCGCGGAGATGGAACATCTGCGGAGGAGCTGGGAGCAATGGGAGCAGCCTGAGGTGGCTCCCCACCGCCGCAAGGGAGCTGGAACCAGGCGCTGGAGCAGGCAAACGGGGGTAAGTGGGCCCGACCACAGGCCTGCCGCGACCGGTATATGCAATATTATGCCACCTCCGCTGGTATCCTAATCTAGCCATGTCATCTTCCAGTTTGGTTCTTACAAGTTCCATACTTAATCCAACATCATGTCCCATTCCCATGTTATCACAAAGCTTTGTAATAATCCAGAGAGCTACCAAACTAGGGAGGCTGTTGGCTGAAATATCTGGCCACTCTATGCTTTTTGATGTAAGGGTTTTAACATTGGCCATCCTGTGCAAGTCACTCCAACCTTCTTAAAGCCTAATGCATAAGAAACATATGAAATGCCATGCTAGGTCAGACCAAAAGTTAATCAATTCCAGCATCCTGTCTCCAATAGTGGCCAGTCCAGATCACAGGTACCCAGCATGATCCTAACGAATAGATACTGTCTTCCTGCTTGTATGTAGCATAACATATTAAACGTTTTATGCATTAGTCTGTGTTTAATGCAACAATAACAAGTAAGTTATGAGCATTAATGTACATTAAATATATATTAAGATGCGTTAAAACCTGTTTAATATGCATTAATGTGCATGAACCCGTAAAATTGATGTGACTTCATTTTTTCCTCCTCCTAAAGGAGCTGAATACCATGATTTTAAACTAAACTTCCATTTTAGATGCTTTTATCCTTAATACGGAAAGGTTTTCCACAAATATTGTAGCTCTCACCATCGTGCACATGAAGTGCACTTGTACAGTCATGTACATACCTTGCTTTGATTCACTGGCTTATTTGCCATATTCATGAAAATGCGAGCACTGGTCAATAATCAATCATGGATAATGTGGAGGAAAAAATAAGCAGTTGACATTTTTTTTTTCATAAAATGATCACAGTTTAAAGAAAGAAAAGAAAAAGCTGGAGAGCCAGCTCAAGGGCTCAGTGGCAGTGCTGTTCCAGAGGGAGCCGCAGTTCGTGACTGGCTGATAGACTGTCACTGCAATGGTTCAGTTAGAAAGAGGGGTGGAAAACTCCCAGGTAATGGCAACTTAAGGCTCATAGAGCCACTGCCCCAGTAAGGGCTGGTTTTTATTAAGCTGAAAGTCTATAGCTAAAAAAAAAAAGTTGGAATTTCAAAAAAACAGAGTGAAGTTTTAATTCACACTAAGGGAACCAGGGAAACCAAATTTCCCACTGACATTCCTTGTGACTTTAGGGAACTCATTTTATCTCTCATTGCCTCCAGTCACCATTTTGTAAGCTCTTTGGGACAGGGACTCGTCACACCATTGTACAGTGCTGTATACATCCAGTATGTTTTTGCTTACATTTTGTGTTTTAACTGAATTTCATTACTTAATGAGAGTAGGATTTAGAGTTTTTTATGGACTGTACTTTTTTGTTTTGAATTATATTTCATATTTTTATTATGAATTGTAATAACTGTTTTGTTATATAAATTGTATATGATATTGAATAGTTATTAATATGCATGTGTAGCCAGTCCCCCACTTTGGTGCTTTATCCGAAACTAGGGGTGCTACGGGTCCGGGTTCAGTTTCAGATGGGGAAGAAGACTTCTCTTTGGGGCCCCTGGTGCTGTCAATCACTATTTCAGTGACCACTTAACACTCTATGGGGGTCATTTTCCAAGGAGTTACCGCAGGAGATAATTCCGCAAAGGGGGTTGGGGCCACTTTCACATTCAACATGAGACGTACGAACAGAACAGTGGTCTCTTGTGAAGATTTGATGGCCTTCGGAGTAAGGAAACTCACTCCAAGATGAGATTTGGCCAATGTTCTCTCCACCTAGCTTGTTGTTGCCCAGGTAGAGTGTCCATCAAGCTAGTTTGAGAGAACATTGCCCAAATCTCATCTTGGAGTGAGTTTCCTTACTGCGAAGGCCATCAAAGGAGGAGCTAGGGACACACAATTTCCCCTAGTGCCTCCTTTTTAACGCAGCAGCCCATTTGCATACTACTTCACGTGCCCGGGAGAGGTGGATGAGCGCGCATTAGGACAGCAGGTGCTCAATTATGAGCGCCCATTTTTCACTTGCCCATATTGCATCAGCCTGCCAGTTTGTGGATTCTTAGTTCAGTTTTTCTTGAGATGCCCTGCCTAGGGACAGCCTTATCAGTGTAGTCCCACTTTTGTTTGTTTTCTGGGAAAAGCACTCTGAGGGTCTTCTTCACACAGACCTGAGTAATGAGGTGGAAACAGGGAGATCCATATTTAAAAGCCCTTTAGATGGATAACTTAAGTTATCCATTTAAATGGCAAAACCCAGCATTTTCAGCCACTTAGCCAGCTAAATTCCAGCTGGTTAACTAATTATCCAGCTAAAAGCCGGATAAGGCGGAGGCATTTTGGGGACAGGCAGAATGTGTTCCAGGAGAAGCAGAGTTAGCTGGATAGCTTTTCTGGCTACCTATGGTCATGCCATTGACCCTTCCTAAAGTTAGAGAAGAGCCACTCCTATTAATTGCATCAGTAGCATGGGATCTTCTTAGTGTTTGGGTAATTGCCAGGTTCTTATGGCCTGGATTGGCCTCTGTTGGAAACAGGATGCTGGGCTTGATGGACCCTTGGTCTGACCCAGCATGGCAATTTCTTATGTTCTTATGTTCTTAGCTGGATAAACTTATCTGGATAACTTTAAGATAGCCAGGTATATTCAGTGGTGCTGCTGTGCCACTGAATAACCCAGCTAAGGGGGTCATTTATTAACGGCTTATCGCATGCAAAAAGGGCCTTTTCGCATGCAATAGAATGCAAATTAGGGGGAGGGGAGGAGTCGGGGCGGGGAGGGGCGGAGTCGGCGGTGTCTTTGCTGCCGGCGATAATATTACTAACATTATCGTCAGCAGTAGCGTGCCGAATAGCACCGCCTTTCACGGTGGTGCTATTCGGTGCGAAAGCCGGCAGCCAGCCTGGATTCATCATTCTGTGAGGAATGATGAATCCAGGCCTAAGATAGCTAGATAAGTGTAACTGGCTAACTTGCCAAGCCACACAGGGGCTGAATACAGACCCTATCTTAACTCTGTTTTCTTCCAGAGTTCTGGAAACATTTTGTTGCTGAGAAGGAAATCGGGTTCTTTTCCCACCCTTCCTTTCTTTTCTTGGTTCCCCTTTTCAGTAAGAGTTTTTTTGTTTTCATTGGCTGAGAATTGTAGGGCCCAGTGACTTCGATTTTTTTGTTTATTCTGAGGAAAAGTTTTCTTTTATCGAGAAAGGGCCTGGGAAGAAGTTGTGTCAACGTAGAGGAACTGATTTACATCCATTAAGGAGTTATTAATAGGGATGTGAATCGTTTTTCAACGATTAAAATTATCGTCCGATAATGTTTATATCGTCTTAAATCGTTATAGATCACGATACAATAGAAATTCTAACGATTTATCGTTAAAAATCGTTAAATCGTGTTAGTGCGCACTAACTCCCCGTTAGTGCGCACTAACTCGATTTAGTGCGCACTAACTGAAAATGATACAAATAAACACTTTCCAGGTCACTGAAGGTCAGTTAGGAATGAATATGTGTTCCTATTGGCTGGCTGCCCTCTTATCTATTGATATTACCAAGGTTACCACTGAGGTGATGGTTGGGGGGATGGGAAATGGAACTGGAAACTAACGAACACCAACAGAAAATGAAACAAAGTGTTCACACTTCCCAGGTCAGTAAAGGTCACTTAGGAATGAATATGTATGTATGTATTCCTATTGGCTGGCTGTGCTCTTATCTATTGATGTTACCAATATGGTTGGGGGGATGTGAAATGGAAACAGTTGGAAGCTTGACAAAAAAAGTAATGTAATGATCAGCACTCACGTGACTAGAACTTGTTTGTTTATTATTTTTGTTAGCAGGCACCTGAAATGCTAGTGCATGTTGAATTTGCCAATCACTGTGCATTTTAGAAAGGTGGTCCTGGCTGGAACTGTACACAGTTCAAATATATGTAATTGATTGTTGGTAAGTGTATTTTTTAAGTACCCACACTGGCACCAGTATGTTTACTTTTCCTCCTACTTAACTCACTAGCTCAGCTTTGTAAGAAGGGCTTCTCTGCTTGTGTGTTGTTTTTGTTTGGTGTGAGGAGAGCAGAAACATCAGATCTTTATTCAATCTACTACAGTCATCTCTTACAGTGCCCTATCCCTATTAATACCAGGAGTGTTGTGATCTTCCTGCACACAGTGCCCTAACCCTGATACCAGTCTGAGACAGCTCCCTCCCTGCATTACTAGTGAGAGGCTGGCTTCACAGACAGGGGGGAGCTGCCTGACCCTCACTCCTGACTTCCCCCATGTCCCAGCTAGTGAATGGTGTGTGGGTGAGGGGGGGGGGGGAGGATGGTGAAGTCTGAGACAGCTCCCTCCCTGCATTACTAGTGAGAGGCTGGCTTCGCAGACAGGGGGGAGCTGCCTGACCCTCACTCCTGACTTCCCCCATGTCCCAGCTAGTGAATGGTGTGTGGGTGAGGGGGGGGGGGGGAGGATGGTGAAGTCTGAGACAGCTCCCTCCCTGCATTACTAGTGAGAGGCTGGCTTCACAGACAGGGGGGAGCTGCCTGACCCTCACTCCTGACTTCCCCCATGTCCCAGCTAGTGAATGGTGTGTGGGGGAGGGGGGGGGGGGGGGGAGGATGGTGAAGTCTGAGACAGCTCCCTCCCTGCATTACTAGTGAGAGGCTGGCTTCACAGACAGGGGGGAGCTGCCTGTCCCTCACTCCTGACTTCCCCCATGTCCCAGCTAGTGAATGGTGTGTGGGTGAGGGGGGGGGGTGGATGGTGAAGTCTGAGACAGCTCCCTCCCTGCATTACTAGTGAGAGGCTGGCTTCACAGACAGGGGGGAGCTGCCTGACCCTCACTCCTGATTTCCCCCATGTCCCAGCTAGTGAATGGTGTGTGGGTGAGGGGGGGGGGGAGGATGGTGAAGTCTGAGACAGCTCCCTCCCTGCATTACTAGTGAGAGGCTGGCTTCGCAGACAGGGGGGAGCTGCCTGACCCTCACTCCTGACTTCCCCCATGTCCCAGCTAGTGAATGGTGTGTGGGTGAGGGGGGGGGGGGGAGGATGGTGAAGTCTGAGACAGCTCCCTCCCTGCATTACTAGTGAGAGGCTGGCTTCACAGACAGGGGGGAGCTGCCTGTCCCTCGCTCCTGACTTCCCCCATGTCCCAGCTAGTGAATGGTGTGTGGGTGAGGGGGGGGGGTGGATGGTGAAGTCTGAGACAGCTCCCTCCCTGCATTACTAGTGAGAGGCTGGCTTCACAGACAGGGGGGAGCTGCCTGACCCTCACTCCTGACTTCCCCCATGTCCCAGCTAGTGAATGGTGTGTGGGTGAGGGGGGGGGGGGAGGATGGTGAAGTCTGAGACAGCTCCCTCCCTGCATTACTAGTGAGAGGCTGGCTTCGCAGACAGGGGGGAGCTGCCTGACCCTCACTCCTGACTTCCCCCATGTCCCAGCTAGTGAATGGTGTGTGGGTGAGGGGGGGGGGAGGATGGTGAAGTCTGAGACAGCTCCCTCCCTGCATTACTAGTGAGAGGCTGGCTTCACAGACAGGGGGGAGCTGCCTGACCCTCACTCCTGACTTCCCCCATGTCCCAGCTAGTGAATGGTGTGTGGGTGAGGGGGGGGGGGGAGGATGGTGAAGTCTGAGACAGCTCCCTCCCTGCATTACTAGTGAGAGGCTGGCTTCACAGACAGGGGGGAGCTGCCTGACCCTCACTCCTGACTTCCCCCATGTCCCAGCTAGTGAATGGTGTGTGGGTGAGGGGGGGGGAGGATGGTGAAGTCTGAGACAGCTCCCTCCCTGCATTACTAGTGAGAGGCTGGCTTCACAGACAGGGGGGAGCTGCCTGACCCTCACTCCTCCGGGGTATTGTGATCTTCCTGCACACAGTGCCCTATCCCTGATACCAGGGGTGTTGTGATCTTCCTGCATGCAGTGCCCTATCCCTATTAATACCAGGAGTGTTGTGATCTTCCTGCATGCAGTGCCCTATCCCTATTAATACCAGGAGTGTTGTGATCTTCCTGCATGCAGTGCCCTATCCCTGATATCGGGATGTGTGCAAGAAGATCACAACACCCCCGGTATCAGGAATAGGGCACTGTGTGCAGGAAGATCACAACACCCCCAGTATCAGGAATAGGGCACTGTGTGCAGGAAGATCACAACACCCCTGGTATTAGGGATAGGGCACTGTGTGCAGGAAGATCACAACACTCCTGGTATTAATAGGGATAGGGCACTGTGTGCAGGAAGATCACAATACCCCTGGTATCAGGGTTAGGGCACAAGTTCTAGTCACATTGACTGATCACATTACTTGTTTTGTCAAGCTACCAACTGTTTCCATTTCCCATCCCCCATATACTGTCAGTAGGAAACTTGGTAACATGAATAAATAAGAGGGCAGCCAATAGGAATACATATTCATTCCTAAACTGACCTTAACTGACCTGAAAAGTGTCAAATTGTATCATTTTCAGTTAGTGCGCACTAACTCCCAGTTAGTGCGCACTAACTCCCGTTAGTGCGCACTAACTCGAGTTAGTGCGCACTAATCGGAAAAAACGATTTTTAACGATTTTTTAACTAAAAAATCGTGCCTAAGACGATTTTCTTGCCCTGCCACACGATTTCTATCGTTAAGACGATATGGAAAACGATTCACATCCCTAGTTATTAAGGTATCATTCCAGAGTATTTTCACTACTGAACCAGATGTGCTACATTTGGGAGGAGAAGGCTAACTTGGTAATGCCAAAAGGAGATCTAGAAGAATAAAGAAAACTTCAGAAGAGGTTTGACAATTTGGACTTTATATTCTGTTAAGTAATTGGGACTATCAGTTGGACCATTACACAATAGAAAGAATCCTATAAATTTGGGAACATTAGAAGGTTTACATTTTCTTAAATCTGATTCATTGGAAAGGTATAGGAGCAAAATTATTAAGGAATTGCCTATTACAAATTCTAAAAACTTTTACTGGAAGAGTAAGTTAACAATTGTATTAATTTCAACCTTTAAATCAATTGGATTTAACATCAAAGAGCTGTAAAGAATTTTTTTTTATCATCTGTGCGTAACATAGAAACATAGAAACATAGAAATGACGGCAGAAGAAGACCAAACGGCCCATCCAGTCTGCCCAGCAAGCTTCACATTTTTTTCTCATACTTATCTGTTTCTCTTAGCTCTTTGGTTCTATTTCCCTTCCACCCCCACCATTAATGTAGAGAGCAGTGATGGAGCTGCAACCAAGTGAAATATCAAGCTTGATTAGTTATGGGTAGTAGGGGAAGTAACCGCCGCAATAAGCAAGCTACACCCATGCTTATTTGTTTTACCCAGACTGTGTTGTTCAGCCCTTATTGGTTGTTTTTCTTCTCCCCTGCTGTTGAAGCAGGGAGCTATGCTGGATATGCTTGTAGTATCAGTTTTTCTTCTCCCCTGCCGTTGAAGCAGAGAGCTATGCTGGATATGCGTGAAGTATCAGTTTTTCTTCTCCCCTGCCGTTGAAGCAGGATATGCATTGAAAGTGAAGTATCAGGCTTATTTGGTTTGGGGTAGTAACCGCCGTAACAAGCCAGCTACTCCCCGCTTTGTGAGTGCGAATCCTTTTTTCTTCTCCCCTGCTGTTGAAGCAGAGAGCTATGCTGGATATGCGTGAAGTATCAGTTTTTCTTCTCCCCTGCCGTTGAAGCAGAGAGCTATGCTGGATATGCGTGAAGTATCAGTTTTTCTTCTCCCCTGCCGTTGAAGCAGATAGCTATGCTGGATATGCGTGAAGTATCAGTTTTTCTTCTCCCCTGCCGTTGAAGCAGAGAGCTATGCTGGATATGCGTGAAGTATCAGGTTTTCTTCTCCCCTGCCGTTGAAGCAGGGAGCTATGCTGGATATGCGTGAAGTATCAGTTTTTCTTCTCCCCTGCCGTTGAAGCAGAGAGCTATGCTGGATATGCATTGAAAGTGAAGTATCAGGCTTATTTGGTTTGGGGTAGTAACCGCCCTAACAAGCCAGCTACTCCCCACTTTGTGAGTGCAAATCCTTTTTTCCACATTTCCTCTTGCTGTTGTAGCTTAGAGCGATGTTGGAGTCACAGTAACCATGTGTATGTTTATTGAATAAGGGTATTGTCTCCAGGCAGTAGCCGTCATTCTGGCTAGCCACCCACTCTTTATTGACGGCCTCTTGATTTTATGGATCCACAGTGTTTATCCCACGCCCCTTAGAGCTATGCGTAAATCCTTTTGAAAATACTCCCTAAGAATGTAAACATTGACTTAGTGTAACATGCTATAAATTCTTAATTTGGAAAAGCATGGAATAAACAATGATCATGATGATGAAATATCTTGAATCCAGCAGGTTGCAGAATTTGAAATACCAGAGGGAGATTGTGTTAGGCAAATTTGATCAATGTATTCGATTGAATGACCACTGAATTAAATGGTATACTTGGATTTCAGAAAAGATTCTGAGTCTGTATAAGACGCTTATAAATAAACTGTACTAAACAATCAATCTTTCTTTATATTTTTAAATGAGATTGGTGAATTCTTTCAAGAAAAAATCGCAGTGATCATACCTGGATGAAGGACTTACTTGTCCAAAATATGGACCCATGTCAGACTCAGTGGGCACATTAAGGGTTACAAAGATAAAACTGGTGTTAACACAATGGTGAATACAAGCCAATCAATGAGATAATTGCAACTATTGTAAGGGTTAAGGTTCCAATAACACAATTTTATTTGCAAAAAATATTTTAAAAAAATAAGCATAAGACGACAGATGATTGTATATAAGACGGAGATTTAAATATGTGTAAAACATTCTCGATGACACCAAGCATGATGGCAACACTAGACATTCAGTGATGTGTGCATGAAGAGAATATATAGAGAGTTGGTGAGAAATGAGTATTGTGTTGTTATAAATAAACTGAACAGGGTTCTCCACTAGAATCAAAAGAGGTTTTTTACTCTTGGGGGATACAAGGGAGGGGAGAGTTAGGGGGACTCTTTACCCTAATGATTACTTTTTTTATCATTGGGGTGGTGGGATGAAGGGGGGACCTGCCAGGACATACTAGTATTGAAATGGGGGGGGGGGGATACTGTTTTATTGTATTTTGACAGGGATGGTGGATTAGGGGGGCTGTCATTGTGCAAGCAGTTAAGTTCTATTTTTAATTTCAAGTGGTGGCCCCAGGGGAAGGAAGGGGATCAGCTTTGACCCTGCACACCTTTTTTTCGATTTTTACTATGCTTTTTTTTTCTCTTGCATGGCCCTTTAAATCTAACATGGGAGCCTTGAGACCCGCATTAGGGCCCCGAGGCTCCCGAGTTAGATTACCATTTCCTCAGGAGGTGTTGTTAAATTAACGCGGCTGACAACTTTCTAAGTCAGCCATGTTAATTTATTAACATCATATTGCCCATTCATGAGTTGCATTGTATTAATTTGTAAAATTAATGCATGCAAATTCCATGCAAAGCAGCTCATTGTAATAGGAGAGGGAATCTGTGCAGAGCTATGCCAAACATCACATACATCATGTGATATCACCACAATAGGGCTATATCGCGTTATAAACAGCGTATATCATATCATAGAAACATGATGGCAGAAAAAGACCGTATGGCCCATCTAGTCTGTCCAGCCATCCAATTAATTTAGAATAATACCCATCACTTTCTTAGAAATCCATGAATTTATTCCATGCTTTCTTGAATTCAGTTACTGTTTTTCCCTCCACCTCCACTGGGAGGCTGTTCCATGCCTCTACCACTCTCTGTGTAAAGAAATATTTCCTGAGTGTTATGATCGTCAGCCTTGGGTGGCCGCGGTCAACCCAACTCACGTCATGTCATGCCCTCCTCTCCACTCAGGGTGGCTAGCAGCTACCACTGCGTACCTCCTGGCTCCCGAGACTCCGCATGGCAGCTGGAATGCCGCCGACGCTCACGCTGACTCTGGGCCTTCCTAGGCGTGCGAGCACGCCACCAGGTCTCCCTTTAAAGGCCCAATGGCGGGAACTCCAGGGACTTCCCCGGCTGATGACATCACAAGCCTGAGATATTTAAGCACCTCCTTTGGCCTACACTATCCAACTTGGCAACGAGTTCTATGAGCTCCGCTGGTGCTTGTTCTTGTTCTCCTGACCTGCCATTCCTGCCTTGGATCTCTGCTGTACATCTTGGACTCTGGCTCTGGGTACCCACTCCTCGGGGCCCTGCTCTGAGCTTCCAGTTCTGGACTTTGTCTTGCGCTGCCCGCTCCTCGGGGTAGCTTCAGCGCTACTCCGCCAGAGATCCTGTCTCCATGCTTCCCCCAATCCTCGGGGTAGCCTCAGTATTACCACACCGGACATTCAGTCTCTATGCTTCCCCGCTCCTCGGGGTAGCTTCAGCATTACTACACCAGAGATCCTGTCTCCATGCTTCCCCACTCCTCGGGCCTGCTCTGTGCGACTCTGTCTTGGAGATCCTTTCTCTGGCTCATCCTATCTCTGACCTACCTTGCACCTACCAGGACCTTGGAACTGTCTCTCTCAGACCCGCTCCTCGGGGCATCCTGCAGTATTGCCACAGTGCAGGTGTCTGCGATCACATGGCTGTGACACAGACAGTTTGGCTACACCTCCTTTCTCCTGGGCCACAGTTGCCTGTGCTTCCATTCCACCTCGCCTTCTGACGGTGGAGCCCTGTGAGGTTCAACCCCTCAGGGAGAGGCAACTCCCACCTCTGGCCAAGGGTCCGCGAAACCTACAAAACCTAACACTGAGTCTACACCCTTTCAACCTCAATTGCATGACCCCCTCATTCTGAAGTCTCCTTATCCATTGAAAGAGGCTCATGTTCTGTCCATGGTAACAATTGAGATATTTAAATGTCTATATGATATCTCCCCTATCTCGTCCCTTTCCTCCAGGGTGTACATGTTTAGATTTTTAAGTCTATCCCCATATGCTTTAGAATGAAAACTACTGACCATTTTAGTAGCCATCCTCTGGACTGACTATATCTTTTTGAAGGTGCGGTCTCCAGAATTGTAGACAGTATTCCAAATGATGTCTTACTAGGGAAATATACAGGGGCAATATCACCTCCCATTTTCTGCTGATTTTCCTCTCCCTATTTAGCCAAGCATTTTTCGGGCTTTTATCGTTGCTTTATCTACCTGTTTGGCCACCTGCTAGGATTGCCAACTGGCTCCAGATTTTCAGTACAATTTGATCCAGACCTGGTTTTTGTTACAGATTTTGGTATCATTGGCAAAAAGACAAACCCCTTTGCCGACAATCCTTCTTTAATGTCACTCTTAAAAATGGTTGAAAAAACCAGTCCAAGGACTGATCACTAGGGATGTGAATCGTTTTTGAACGATTAAAATTATCGTCAGATAATTTTAAAATCGTCCAAAATCGTTAGAGTGCACGATACAATACAAATGCCCCCGATGGGGGGGGCGCTCTCCGCGCGACGCACAAGATGGCCGCCTGAGTCTACAGCTCTGTGAGTCCCCCGCTCCGTTTTTCTTACTTTTAGCGGACCCAAGCTTCCTTTTTTCTGGCCATCTCTAGATATTTTTTCTGTTTAAACTATGGCTGCATCGAAATCCGGAAAAATCGAAGCGGCATTTGCTGCCTCTGTCGGCACGAAACGATCTAAAGCCGTGGAATCCCCCCTACGCCAGATAAACTGTGCACTACGAAATCCATGGCCTCCGCGGAATTGGTTTTGGCCGAATTGAAACAACTTAAGGACACTAATTCAAGTAAATATTGACAATACTACAGCGATTCGTACCGGTATTGTGCACATTCTTAACATACGCAGCATGGATGGTTTTTCAGGCAAAGCTAGAAGATACCGAATCGCAGGTTGCCGCCCTTCTCTTAACAACTGCGTCATTACCCGGCTTATTGAAGGAGATGGCACAACTAAAGTTAGGACTTTGAGGATCTTTCAAACCGGAATCGACGGAACAATATTCGCATATTAGGGATTCCGGAAGGTGCAGAGGGGGCGGATAGCTTACAATTTCTGGGGAAATTCATTCCTACCGTGCTCCAACTCTCCTTCGATCACCCTTGAGATTGAGAGGGCCCATAGGATACCCTCCAGGCCTCTAAAAACTCGAGGTATCCCAGACCTATGATTCTGAAGGTTCTCAGATATCCACAAGTTCTTCAGATTTTTGCGGTGGCTCGCAGCAAAGCTCCTCTTCAATATCAGGGTAATGTTATACTTTTTGTCCCATTTGGCGAAATCTACTGCGCTCAAACGCAAATCTATGTTGGCGCTACGCCTCGATTACAGGCTTTGGAGCTAAATACGGATTATTGTATCCAGCACAAATGAGAGTCACTTATAATAATCATACTAAGATGTTCCATAATTCTCAAGATTTGGAGACTTTCTCCTTTCGTCAGAATGGGGGCCGCCATGGTGACTTGACTTCATAGATGATTCTGTTCTAGTTTCATTTTCTGCTTATTCTCTCATGTTTCCTCTCAGTTATTTTCTGGGAGGTTATTGCTTGCACCGCAATAGGTGGACTATGCTTTGATAATTTTACAGACTTGACTGGAATTTGGGCCTCTCTACAGTTTTTCTTTTTCTTTTTCTTCTACTTTTTGTTATCTTGGGTCTGCAACTGCTCATGTTCAGTAATGGAGCGGGGAGACTTGGGGGCTATCTAGCTCGCCCTGAGGCTCTTTATTTTCTTGGAGTTAGACGGCCTTGAGCTGTCATGGCAAGGTTGCCTCTGTGCTTTGGTTTACTGTTAGTTTTTTTATTTTTGTTTTTCTTTTCTTTTTTTTTTCACCAGTCTAAGAAGCTATTAGATATTACTGCTAACTCAGGTCGAGTTTACATTTTTCCTTTTTTCAAATCCTACATTCAGCTTTGGAGATGATGGAAGGGCATGTTAAGTCCCTGAAATATGTTCATTTCTCTCATGGCGTCCAAGATCTCTCTTTCACACTGACATCGCTCAACGTCAATGGCTTCTCCCACCCGATTAAGCGGAAAAAAGTGCTCGCCTATCTCAAGACTCTTCATACAGATATCACTCCTACAGGAAACTCACCTCTCAGCTGCGAATCTCTTAAGCTCAAACAAGATTGGGTGGGCCAGGTGTTTTTTAGCTCCGCAGTTCACAAGAAACGAGGTACTGCTATCTTGATCAGTAAGCATCTTCCTGTGACATCATGCAGCAACTAGCGGATGTTGATGGTCGATGGAACCTTATTCAATTTTCCTTACAGAATGAAACTTTTCTTTCCTTAATCTCTATGCGCCAAATATAGACAACCCTCTTCTTTCAAGATACCTTTAAACACCTGCTTATATAGATACGGCTAAATGCATTGTGGGTGGTGACTTTAATCAGGTATTGGATCCAGTATTGATAAGAAATCATCTGCACGGTTTACCATCTCTAAATCCACTAAAACGCTTCGACATCTCAATGATACTTATGGTTTTGCCGATCCTTGGCGATTACTCCATCCAACGGATAAGACTACACTTTTACTCCTCTCCGCATCTTCTATTCTCGCATCGATTTTTTTTTTTACTTCTCCTCACTAATGCCTCGAATTGATTCTGCTCATATAGAATCTATATTAGTCTCTGATCATGCAGCAGTGACCATTTCTTGTTCCCTACAGTCTCCTATTAAGGCTCACCAGCAATGGCGTTTTAATGCGACCTTACTTGAAGAAGCTGATTTCAAATCGCTCATTGAGCACAAAATTACTGAGTATTTTCATTTCAATGATACAGAGGATATCTCTCTTCTTCTTTATGGGAAGCGTTTAAGGTTACTATATGTGGTGAGATCCTTAGTTACACAGCTCTCGTAACAAACTACAGAAGGAGGAATTGGCAACTCTTCAACGTCGGGTTGAGGATTTGAAAAAGCACATTGTCATCGCCCATCTTCAGTTTCTCTCACGAACTTACTTAAAGCCAAATACCAATACAATCTACTCCTCAGTTCCCGAGTCCATTTAGGAGTCTTTTCTTCCAAAGCTAAGTATTATGCTGGGAACAATAAGTGTGGTCACCTATTGGCCTCTTACTTAGCAAAGAAAAAGGATAAACAACGCATTACTACTATTTTGTCTTCTACCAAAGAAACTTTAACTGATGAGACAGCTATTCTGCAAGAGTTTTGCTCGTTTTTCCCTTTATATCAATCGAAATCTCTCCACTGCATCATTACTGATTTCTCTCTTCACTGGCTCATCCGGTGCTTTCGCACGAACAGATGACGCGTCTAGATGCACCCATCACTTTGGCAGAAATTGAGCAGGCCATTGCTTCATGACGCCGAACAAGCTCCCGGACCTGACGGATTCACTGCAATTTTTATTCAGCTTTTCGGACCTTATTGGCGCCTAGATTGCTTGCCTACTTTTCCTCCTTTCTTTCCTCTCAGGGTTGTCTCCTTCCTTTTCACAAGCATGTATAGTGGTAATTCCAAAGCCAGGTAAGGATGATACCAGTCCTGCTAATTATAGACCTATTTCTTTATTGAATACAGATTACAAAATTTTTACTAAACGCCTCGCTACTCGGCTATCCTGTATTATAAATCTATTGATCAATCCTGATCAGTCAGGTTTTATACGGAATAGCCTTATTAACAATAATACTCGCTTATTTTTTCATGTTCATCAGGAGGCTTTTCCGATCCAGCCCGATGGTGGCGTGTCTTTAGACGCGGAAAAAGCTTTTGATCGCGTTGAATGGCCTTTTTATTTTATGTCCTTCAATGGTTTGGTATGGGACCCAATTTTTACAGTGGATACGTTCATTGTATACAGCTCCCACTGCCTTTTTGTATATTAATCACCAACGTTCTTCCCCTTTTTTCTCTACACCGTGGCACACGTCAAGGTTGCCCTCTTTCTCCTTTTTTATTTAACCTGGCCTTGGAACCATTGCTTTCTGCTATTCGTCAGTCTGCTCAAATATCCGGTATTTGTATTGGTAACGAAATGTTCAAACTCTCTGCATATGCCGATGATTCTTTTATTTTTACAAAATCCTATGCATACTCTCCCGCATTTATTTTCCCTCATTTCTTCTATTCTTCTATTTCTGGGTACAAGATTAATTGGCATAAAACTGAGCTCTTCCCTGAACTATGCTGCTTCCTCATTGGATTTCACCCATTTTTCTATTCAAAAAGTAAACCGGTTTGAAGTATCTTGGGGTAAGGTTTTTTGTTAATCCCTGGATACGATACGCCACGGGGAATCCCAAATTTTACGCACAGTGCAAGACTTAATACTACGTTGGTCTCCTCTATATTTGACTTGGTGGAGAAGATTAGATACTATTAAAATGGTATCGCTCCAAAAATAATTTACACCCTCTCTATGCTTCCTATTTTTTTCTCTGCGGAGTTTTATAACAAATTGATAGACTGTTAGTGTCCTTTCTGTGGAAAAATAAGCCCCTCGCATTGCGCTAGCTAAACTTAAGTGTCCCAAACTGCAAGGGGGAGTAAATTTTCCTGATTTTTATATTATCATCAAGCATTTATTTACAACAAGGTTATCACTTTTTTGACTTTGATTCACCTTCTATGGAACCGCCTAGATGGGTCTCCATTGAACGCCATCGGCTAGCTCCGTACCTTTGTTTTGTTTCCCTGGTATGGATCTTATCCCTGATGCGGTACATGATCCTATTTTAAGATCTTTACATAGAGCTTTCTCTGAATTTGATTCCTTATCGCCCGATACATCTACTAAATGGAGTAATTCGGGTTTGGCTCCAATTTGGAGGAATAAAATGTTACTGGCAGGAGGGAAGCCGCTCAGTTGGCCAATTTGGCAGAAATGTAATATCTGGTTATTAACGTCTTTATTAGAGTCTGGGAAACTTATGCCATTCCATCAACTTCGAACCAGATACGGTATTCCTTCGACCCAATTTTATGCCTGGTTGCAACTGCGTTCCTTGCTTTCTGAAAGCAGGCTACGTCACTTTACAATGAATAAAGTGTCCCCGCTGTTGGAACTTTACTATTTACAAGGTCCTAAAGGCCATTTGGCTTCCGGAATATATAAACTTATTAAAAGTTTTTCCCGCTGCTCTGGTATCCGATCTCTGACCCTGTCCTGGTCCTCCGATTTAGGGACTGAGGTTACTCCAGCTATGTGGAAGTACATTTGGTCCTCTGCTATTCGGATTTCACTATCCGCTAGTTTAACTCAGACTTCATTTTTTATTATTCACAGAGCAGTTTGGACTCCTTGGAAGCTAAATCGTGCTGGTGTAATTTCCTCCCACAATTGTTGGTCCTGCTCGGCCCCTAAAGCTACGTTCAGTCATATGTTTTTTCACTGTCCCCTGGTCCACGCATTTTGGACTCAAGTTTGGAATACGGTATCTGGTATTCTGTTACTCCATATTCCTCTTTCCTACTCCTTAATAATTCTGAAGGGTGCTGATCCGTCTTTACAGCTCCGGCAAGCTCATTGTAAATTATTGGATTTTCTTTTAACCATAGCTCAATATAATATTATGTCAAATTGGAAACACAGTGAATTCCTATCAGAACCACTATGGTGGAATACTGTCTGTTTATTTTCTAAATATGAAAAAGCTATGGCACGATACTGTGGTCGTTTAGGCAAATGGTCTCAAGTATGGAAGCCATTGGATGATTATATGGCTTCATTATAACTTCTTCTGGGTAATGGATGCTACTCCATTGTCTCCTCTGGCTCCTAGGTTACGGTATAATGGCTATTTTCTTTTTTTTTATATTTCTTTATTTTGTTTAGGACCCAAAAAACAAAGCGGTAGCCGATCCAGTGAGCTGTGTAACAGTGACGACAATGGGAATCGGATGATGACAAGCCCTTTATTAAAATGCCCGACTCTGGCCGAGTTTCGCTCCCTTGCACAGAGCTGCCTCAGGGGCAATTCATTTATCCAGGACTTGATTTGGTCAATGTGGAAGATATCACATTGATTATGCCTTCAGTGCAGATGAATTCTCTCTCAAACAAATAGACTTTCTCTTATCACCATAGCATTGCTACGTGATACCAGCGTTGGAGTCAAAAAACGTTCCATACATAACAAATTCAAACAAACGAGCCGTCTTTCAGCTAGTATAATAGGGGCTGATGAGTAAAGATGGCCGGCGCCATCTTTAAAGATGGCGCCGGCCATCCAGTGCTCCTACCATGTGACAGGGTCTGGCCAATGGCACGGATACCCTGTCACATGGTAAGAGCAAAGGGGCATCGGCGCCATTTTGTTTTAGAACAGCTGATGCCTGGGAACGGGAAATCTCTCCCCGAGGCCCCCCTGGATCTCTCCCGAGGCCCCCTGAGGCCCCCTGGACCACCAGGTAATGTTTAAAAAGGTTTTGGGGGGGTCGGGAGGGTGGGGTCGATTTAAAGGGTCGGGTGGGTTTGGTTTTTTTTAGCGGCACGGGCCTCCCTAAAAAAAAAAATTTAGCGATGTGAATTGGAATCGGAAACGATTCCAATTCACATATCTTAACGATCAGATTTCCCACCCCCCCCCCAGCCGAATCTGATCGTTAAGACCATCTGGCACACGATTCACATCTCTACTGATCACTGAACACTGCTAATAACACCCCCTCCTCAGACAAAACTCCATTTACCATTATTCTTTGTTGCTTCCCACTCAGCCAGTTTCTAACCTAGTCACCTAGCCTCCCCCACCCTCCCGACCCTTTTTTTTTAGGGAGGCCCGCGCCGCTAAAAAAAAAAAACCAAACCCTGTCACATGGTAGGAGCACTGGATGGCCGGCGCCATCTTTAAAGATGGCGCCGGCCATCTTTACTCATCAGCCCCTATTATATATAGTATAATAGGGGCTGATGAGTCACTCACTGTATTTATTATTTGTTTTATTCATTTAAAAATATTTGAATTCCATCTATACAATGGGTATTAGGTCTAAGCGGTTCACACAATAATACATAATTATAAAATTAAAAAGAGAAAAAAAAACAGTCACATATTTAGAGATAAAATATAAACAGTTAAAAATTAAAGGAATAAAAACATACTTAAGAGACATGGAAGAGTAAAAAAAAATATCAGAGATTTATTTTACTATATACTAAGGTACATAAGTGGGTTTTGAGCACTTTTTAAAATGTATTAATGGAGGGAATAAGGCTGATGTTTTGTGGAAGTGAATTCCAAAATGTGGGGCCTGAGACTGAAAAAGCTCGATTACGAGTCATCTAGTTTGGCTGCTTTAACTGTAGGGATTTCAAGAAGACATCTGTTGGCTGAACAAAGTGGATGTGGTGGTTGATAGATTCTAAGAAATGAACATAGCCAGATGGATGAAGGGTTGTAAATAAGATTGTGTATTATGGTCAGAACCTTTTATTGAATATGGTATTGAATGGGTAACCATGGAGAGATTGCAAAATTGGGGTAATGTGAGCTTTGTGTGAGGTTTTGATGAGTAAACGTGCTGCAGAGTTTTGAACTAATTGAAGAGGTCGAATGGAGGAGTTAGGAAAGCCGAGACATAAAGAGTTGCAGAAATCCAGCGACGTCAAGATGAGAGATTTCAAGATTAGTCGAAAGTCAGAGAAATATAGTAGAGGTTTCAACTTTTTTAGTAGTTGTATTTTATAGAATGATTCCTTTACAATATTGGAAATATTTAAGTTCAGGGATAATATGGAATCGATCATTATTCCAAGGTTATATGCACAATAGGTTATTGGTATAATGTGGTTTTCGAAGTATGGTGGAGAGGTAAGTTATGGGAGGCTTGAGGAATTGAAAATAACAATACAAGCTCTGTTTTTGAGGCATTTAACTTAAGTCAATGGTGGGATAGCCAGGTTTTTATGGTTTGTAAGTATAAGTGAATCAATGACAGAATATTTTGCCAGGAGGTAGTAAAAGGAACAAAGAAACGAATGGCTAACTGAGAGCATGAGGTAAAGGGATGGCTGGTTGTGAGGGCAGGTGCGTTGGTTGGGGGGAATGGCTGACTGGAGAGGCAGGTTTGCAAACTGCTAGGATGATAGCAGAGGGCATTCAGACTGGGGGTAAGAGAGAAAAAAGCTAGTGAGGGAGTGAAGTGTGAGAGGGAGTAGGATTAGCGTGGAGGTAGAAATATCTCCCTCCATCCTCCCCACTACCCCCAATCTGGATTTACCCTTGGTCCCAGAGTTTGTCCCCCAGATCCTGAAACCTCTCTCCCTTCTCTTTCCCCCCATTCTAGATACTCTATCCTTCCCATCAACCATCTCTCATCCACACTGTGTCTTCCCTTATCAACCCCATCCTCTCACCCTTTCCCCTCCCTGTTCGTCCCTTATCCTCAGTCCTCTCATCCTGCAGAAGAGCTTCATAGGTGTCCCAGATGAGTTCCAAGTTATCCCGAAGGGTTTGGTATTCTACCTGTACCTGTACCTGATTCAGAGTGCATAGCTGCACAGAGGGTTCTCAAAACCAAATATATTACACCCACAAATAAAGCTGAATGCCTATACACCTGATGAGATGCTACATCTGCAAGTTCATAGCATGACCTTTTGTCCTTGAATTTATTTTTCTATGAATCAGGTCCCTTGTGTCTGTGAGAAAAATACTTAATACATATGGACTATAGTAAGTGACAAAGGATGAAGCTGTAAGCAGTCATTACATAATAGCCGTAAGTTGTTCAGGAGAAAAAAGAGGGAGATAAAGGTACCATCCAATGATGAATGTCAGTGTGCAGATTAAACCATCAAGTTACCCATGGCATTCTGATAATAACTGCACAACCAGTTAGTCAAGATCATTTTTTTACACATTCACTTGCTGCACAATGAAAACAACTTATCCAGAAATGTAGTGTGCCTATGGTTAACATGGCCTTGGCCATAAGCACCACTACCAATGGGTACCATAGTCCTGCCAGTGCCATCGAGAGTGGATTGGGCTCACCAGAATTGGCAGCGGGGCCAACAGGGCTGTAGGAAGAGAAGAAGCAGTACAGTCCCACTGGAATCGATAACATGGCCACTGGGTCTTAGCAGGAAGAGGAGCAGCATGCTCTGCCCTGCAGAAAAAAGCCCAAGACCAGAGCTGGGTCAACCTCTGTGGCCTGAAGTCATCCAGTTAATTGCAGGGCCTGAAGAAGAAGACTTCTGCTGCTTCAAGAGGGGGGAAAAGTAAGTGACAGGAGGAGTGTGTAAGGGTGTGAAAGAGAGCATCAGTGTGTGTGTATGGCTTTGTGTGTGTGTGTTTGTGAACATGTGTATGTATGTGTGTATGATTTCTATGTGTGAAAGTGAGAGCATGTGTGTGCGCACGTGACACTGAGAGATATTCTGTGTGTATGTGCAGGTGAAATCATGTGTGAGAGTAAGTCCATGTGTGAGAGTAAGAGAGCAATCATGTCTGTGTGAGAGAGCATGCGTGTATGTGTGTGTGAGAGAAACAGCATGTGCTTCTGTGTGAGAGAAAGCAAGCACTGAGAGGAGAGGATCACCTTGCTGGTTGGGAAATTGGGACGAAGTTAACTATTTGGGAATATTATTTAGTGTGTTTGTGTGTGTTTGTACTTTTAATCATCAGTAAGGCAGTGAATAAACAGAAGTTAGTCTTTGTATTTTTAATTAGTCAGTCAGTAAGGCAGCTAATAAGCAGTAGGTAGTGTTTATTTTTAATAAGCTGTAAGGCAGCTAATAAGCAGAAGTTAGAATGTTTATATATTAAAAACAAAAACAAACAAAAAAAAAGTAGCCAGAAGCTAGAAATAAGCAAGGAGAAGTGTAAAGAGGTTGAAAAATTCAGTTCAGTTACTCACCTTGGAAAGGTGTTAAGATAGTGTACTTTGGTTTGATTAGGTACCAACATTTGTTAATCAAGAGAGCAGTGAGTCACTCTGGCTGACTAACTGAAGTTAGACTGTATTGGGAACCTTACTGTTCAATATATTTATAAATGATCTGGAAAGAAATAAGACAAGTGAGGTAATCAAATTTGCAGACGATATAAAATTGTTCAGAGTAGTTAAATCACAAGCAGATTGTGATAAATTGCAGGAAGACTTTCTGAAACTGGAAAATTGGGCATCGAAATGGCAGATGAAATTTAATGTGGATAAGTTCAAAGTGATGCTTATAGGGAAAAATAACCCATGCTATAGTTACACAATGTTAGGTTCCATATTAGGAGCTACCACCCAAAAAAGAGATCTAGGTGTCATAGTGGATAACATATTGAAATCATTGGTTCAGTGTGCTGCGGCAGTCAAAAAAGCAAACAGAATGTTGGGAATTATTAGAAAGGGAATGGTGAATAAAACGGAAATGTCATAATGCCTCTGTATTGCTCCATGGTTAGACCGTACCTTGAATACTGTGTTCAATTCCGAGGGAATGCAGGCTGGATTTCTTGAACAAGCATTTTTCCAATTTTGCAAACAAGTGATTCTCATGAAGGCATTGGAGGATGGTACAGACATCAGTGCTGTGTGTGGCCAGGTCTTTAGAAAAGAGTAAGACAAGGATATCGTCCAGGTAGGCCACAACCTTGGTATACAGTAAATCTCTGAAAATTTCATTCATCATTCATTGGAAAACTGTGGGTGCATTACAGAGGCCGAAAGGCATCACCAGATATTTGTAATGCCCGCCCCAGTGTTAAAGGCAGTCTTCCAAATGTTGTCGGGAAGGATCCGTACCAAGTTATACACTCCACGTAAGTCCAATTTTGTGAATATAGATACTCCCTGTAGACAATCGAATAATTCTGAGATCAGTGGCAGAGGTTACTTGTCTTTGCGGGTGATGGAGTTTAGGCCACAGTAGTCAATACATGGCCTAAGTGACCCATCTTTCTTGGTCACAAAAAATAATCCCGCCCCAGCAGAAGAAATTGAGGGGCAGATGAATCCCTTCGCAAGGTTTTCTGGATGTACTCCGTCATAACCTTTGTTTCAGGTAGAGACAGAGGGTAGGGTGCGACCTCGGGGAGGCATGGTCCCTGGAAGAAGGCCAATAGGACAATCGAACCTCCGAAGAGGTGGAAGAAGGTCCGCTTTTTGCTTGGAAAACACATCTTGAAATCTGCGTAAGGAGTGGGTATACTAGAAGAAGTGGCAGCCAAAGGAACCATGGATGGCGGTAACCATAGAAACATAGAAATGATGGCAGAAGAAGATCAAACTGCCCATCCAGTCTGCTCAGCAAGCTTTCATACTTATTTTTCTCATATCTGTTACTCTGATCGCTGAGGTCAGGGCCCTTATTGGTAACTTTTTGGTTCTAATTTCCTTCCACCCCTGCCACTGATGTAGAGAGCAGTGCTGGAGCTGCATCAAAGTGAAGTATCAAGCCTATTGGTTAGAAGTAGTAACCGCCACAATAAGCAAGGGCCGGGGCCAGCAGGACGTAGGTGGGCCTCTGTGTATAGTTGCAGTAGGAGTTGCTTCAGCCCAGAGACAGCAGTTGAGAGACGGTACAGCCTTACTCCGGACTGGGTAATGTCCTGGAAACTCGGGCGCCAATGGAATGAAAGCAGACAGGGGGCGCTCGAGCAAACGTAGGCTGAAGCCTGAAGAAACCACGACCAGGGAGTAAGCAGAAGAGGCATCCAATGGTAGGCTTGAGTCTGGGCTGGCAGCGACCTGAAGGCAGTGGCAAGCAAGGCTGAGGCTGATCACAGAGATAGTCAAGAGCGTAGTCAAACAAAGCTGAGGTCTTATCACGAAGATAGACAATAACGTAGTCAGGTAAGGCGAAGTTCTGGGTCTCGAGATAGGCAGTAGTGTAGTCAGGCGAAGCGGAGGTCTGGGTCTGGAGGTAGGCAGTAGCGAAGTCAGGCGAAGCGGAGGTATGAGTCTGGAGATAATCAATGGCAATGTCAGGCAAAGCAAAGTCAAAGTCCGTGTAGTCAATCCGAAGCATAAGCAGGGTAGGAACGAAGAGACAGGAACCAGGAACAACGAGGAACAGGAATGCAGGGATGAGACGAATCTCTAGGAAGCAACGAGTACTCAACCAGCGAGGAGACCTGTTGCAAAGGCAATGCTAGGGAGCGGAGCCTGAGCTTAAATACTGTAGTCAGGTTGATGTCATCATCCAGAGCCGTGGCTAGGTTCCCACTGCGGCCCTACTTAAGAGTCAATGATGCGTGCGCCTAGGGAAGGGCGCGGCGTGAGTAGCAGCATCTCTCCGTGGGCCATGCAGAGAGGCCCAATGAGAAGTGGAAGCAGGACCGGGAATGCCAGGGACTGTGGAAGAGCTGGAGGCACCAGGGGAGGTCCGAGTACGAAGCTGATGGCCCACCGCCACCAGCGAGGAGGAACCAGAGGCTGGAGTCACTGTAGAAAGGTGAGGGGGTCGTGTTGCAGTTCTTTCACGGATGGCACACGTAACGAAATCTATTTTATGTGCAAATGCAAATGTGTATATGCATTAAAATGTATTTCACATGTAATAAAAAAATCAAAACAAAATTTTAAAACACACAAAAAAAAGATATAAAAAAATGTAACAAATAAAATTTTTCCTGTGCACACCCCTAATTCATAGTCAATAGGTCCTATTAATGTCAATAAAGCTGCCGGTGGCCAGTGATAGGTGTCCACCTTCACGGAGCGGAAGGATGGAGGACTGTCATCTCCCAATTAAATAAATAATAAAAAAAAAAAAACAGGGATGGGATCCATCAGTTCTAGAGGACGGTAGTAAAACACTGCATGGAGCGGCAGTAGCCACAGAGGCATTAACGGAGCGGGATACCAGTGGTAGGTGTCCACCTTCACAGAGTAGAAGGACGAAGGGCATCCATCTCCCAATTAAAAAAAGAAAAAAGAAAAAAACAGGGATGGGTTCATGGGCTATAGGTATTACCAATTATTAGGCTTTTCAATATTTGATGATAGTTAATGTGACTTTCAAGGCATGCTTCACTTTCGGTGCATGTCCGGCATGACTCCCTGCTTCAATGACAGGGGAAAAGAAAAACTGATACTTCACACATTTCCAGCATTGCCCTCTGCTTCATGGCAGAGAGCTATGCTGCCGCTTACCCAACTAATCAAACTTAATATTTCACTTGGAAGCAGCTCCATCACTGCTCTCTACATTAATAGTGGGGGTGAAAAGGGAATTAGAACATAAGGTTACTAAGAGCCAAGAGAAACAGTTAAGTATGAGAAAAAATAAGTGTAAGGCTTGCTGGGCAGACTGGATGGACCGGTTGGTCTTCTTCTGCCGTCATTTCTATGTTTTATTTCATTTCTATATTGATTAATAATGTGTGGCAATATGCATTAGCACATTTTGATAAATTGGCTCCTTAGTTATTTACCAATAACATTTATAGATGATGCAATGATACTTCTAACTTATGAAAGACTACAAGCACACTCAGGGAACAGCTGTCTTTTAATATAAAATATATTACAGTATCAATTTAGTGATCTATATACCATGTTTTGGCATTTTCATGTTACAAAAACCTCCAAAACTCTTGTTTATCATTGAAGCAAAATGCAAAAGAAAAGCTCTTTTATAAACCATTTTGTCTGCAAAACCATATGTTATCAATGCCTACTATTTCAACTTTATCTTCTCCCTTTATTCTTAAAACACAATTTTACAATGCTACATAAGCTTCAAGTTGTTGCCTTGGTCAGCTACTCTGTATTGTAGGTTCTCCTAATACAAAGATAAGAATTTGGGAAAAGAATGATCCTAATGTATAGAACAGCTACAATGTCCTTAATACACAGGGACCTGCATTTAGACCAAGGCCCCATAATTCAGCAGTTGTAGGAAGGTTCATAAAATCTAACTCTTCCCGTGAAATTGGAAGATCACTACACAAGACTGGAGACAAAGCTGGGTTGGGGAAGCAGAGGCTGCTCTGCTGTACTTCCTACCCTCACCACTTCTCCACATCCACCCCTCACTGACCCAGGCCAGCAGGATGAAGGAGAGCAGCAGCACATCAGGTTGGAAAATAAAGGTATAGTATTTAATATTCAAATGTGCTATAGAAATATCACAGAATTTCAGAAAATTTGCTGCAGAATTTTCTGATTTGTTACCGTAGAATCTACTCCTGAGAGCTATCACAAGACACGGGGGGGGGGGGGGGGCTGCGATTTAGGAAGATTTCACTACAAACTCGCTCATCCATTTAGGTAACTTTACTCTGCAGTTGTGAGTATCTCAGGTTAAAACTAACAATTATTAAACTGTCTCATCAGCATGTAATTTGTCAAGGGTAATTTGTGAATCCATGACGATTCCCAGTCACTGCATCCAGTGCTAAATCCCTCTAGGTCACATCAACATACATCTGGCTGCCTGCCTTCACTTCCCCACAGATCAAAAGCTTGAAAGCTGAAGAAGGGTTATGCTTTTGATCGACCAGTCTTTAACACTGTGCAATCAAGAGAGTTAATAAATCCACTTAATTCCACTTGATTACAATGTGACAAGAACTTGACAGTACTGTGCAGCACTCATGCAGATTAGTATGCTTTGTCAGTCCCTAAACACAACATAGATGAAGGATTACAGAGCTATCATGATTCACAGGTTTCCCATGCCAGCCTTTCTGAACCACAGAACACAGGCAGTTTTCACTCATTTATTTACTTATTTGGTTAAGTTTTAATCCGCCATTCCCAAAAAAATTACTCTTGATGGCTAACAATCACAAAATAAAATACAGCAGAAAAAAATAACAGGTTTGACTCAACATAAAAACCTAGTTTCCCAGCTTGAAAATTAGTTCTGATAAGATAAAACGAATCTTAATAAACTTTGATTTTTTCATTGCTCCAAAGGCCAGTTTAAAAGAATGCCTTTACTTCCTACGAAAGCAGTGATCATTCTTTTCCTGCCTCAGCTTAAGAGGGCGTGTGCTCTAGACAGATAATCAAGCACCAAAAATGATCTATTTTGTGTCTCTATCAAGTGTGACACTCTGAACAAAGAAACCTGAGAAGTTACTTCCCCAGCAGATCTTGACAGTTTGTCACTGTGGATCAGCGTGACAATTTTTAATTTAATTCTCGAGTCGGCAGCCAGTGAAGAGTACATAATGCCTGAGTAACATGGTCTCAGTAATTACAAATAGTGATCATACTTATGTAGCAGCATGAGTACAAAACCCTGAATTCTCCCCAAAGCAAGAAAGACTATATCGGTTTACATATTCAAGGTTCAGAAATGCTTGATAAAATGCTATTTTCTTCTATAAAGTCACTGCCTAACAGTATGTCATGGATCAGGTTGGTCACTGGTATACCTGGGAACTCTCTGGATTTCACCCAGAGACTCAGAGAAATTGTATCAATTGTCGGGACCCTGGGGAAACACTAGAAAGATCCCACCCTCTCTGTTTACTGCTCCAGCTACTCCCTTTCAGGAAGTCTATAGGAAACAAGAGAAGAGGGGTGAACCCAGAGCACACACTACAGGAAGCATGTGGGGTGACACTGGAGAAGGGGTACAACAGACACAACTCAGTCTGCAGCTGTGATTCCAGGACTTGGGGCTCAGTCATCTGAGCATAGAGTGAGGGTGCACAAATCAGGGAGCTGTGACTTATAGGGGAGTAGGAGCAAGGAGAGGGCTTGGCTCAGGGAGAGAGGAAGGGGAAGAATGCTGGGATATTCCCTGGAGGGGGAGAAGTGGGGGTGTGAGTGGATGGGTGGGAAGAGAGAGTATGAATTAGTGGAAGAGAGAAGGCTTATATGTATTATTCCTTTCCCCTCAACTTCCACCCCCTCACCACCCCAGTAATGAACAGCAATCTCAGGGTGACCACAACTCAAAATTTCCCAGATATGGTCATTGACAGTGCCCCTAGGCTCCCAGGATTGTGCAGCTGTGGGAGACACCTCTTAATTAACATGTTGCCACATAATTGATGACCTGATATATGATCAAAATTTCTGAAACTTTCCCACTTCTTAATTCAATCTTTTGATAAACACTACAGGATGCCTGCCTGCCTTCAATCTCAGCTGTTTCTCTGCTCCTGCTCCAGTCCCTCCCCTCTCAAACAGCTTGCAGGGATTCCTCTCCTTCTGTTATTCCCCCCCAAAGGAAAGGGGGCACCACAAAGTGTTGAAAATTTGCATTTTTTTCCTTTTGCCCCCTAGTTATAAATAAATCATTTGCTTACTGCTATTTAATGTTAAATAAATAACATTTTTTAAAAAGTTTACATTTAATATAGTTGTGAGGTCTGGCCTGAGGGATATCTGAAAGAAAACTGAATTTTTAATCTCTTATTTCATCTACAGCATTTATTGAGTCTCAATGTTTTGCCACTTAAGCAATGGAAGGGCTGAGCGGGCATCAGTTGGCCTTAATCTGGCCCTGTTTATGCACATAATGCAAATCTACTAAATAATTGCTGCAGAATTTTGAAAATCTACCACATAATTTGCTAATTCTTGCTGCAGAATCTTGAAATTTCTGCTACATGAACCTGGGGGCCTCTGGTCATTTGCTATAGAAAACAGACCAATTTTATGGTCTGGTTACAGCGGTGACAATCTGGGCCATAAAATTACATCTCTAAAAGTTGCATGTAGGAACATACATGGAGCATCTGACCTGTTGTGCTCGGCAGTCTGCGGGATAGAACTGCGGACCGCCATTCTTACCTCCAGCCCGGACCCCATGTTCAAGCTCTCTCCGATGCCACGGCAGGCCCCCTGGTAGCACACACGGCTGTCCACTGTGTCTGACCAGGCCTGATGCATGCTGCAGGAAGATTCCGCTGACTCCAGCAGGGGCTATCCCTAGGAGCATGCATGTCCGAACTACCCCGACTTAAAGGGCCCGCAGTGGAAAATTCCCCATGGCGCCTCCTGATGACGTTAGGAACTCCTACCTTTATAAGGCCACCTCAGCAGTACTTCCTCACCTCAGCAATAGGTCAACTTTCTTTGAAGTGTGCTTTGTCTCACTGTTCCTGTTTGCTCCATGTTCTTGCTTGTGTTCTTGATGTTCCTGATCCTTGTTTCCTGGTCCTCATGTTGGCAGTTTGGTCCGTATTCTTCAGTGCTATCTTCTCCTGGTCAGCCTTTCCACTTCATCTCCAGTGTCTTCTCTCCTGCTTGTGCTGTTTCTTGCCTCCCTTCCACCTCTCCGTTCCTCCTTGTTCGTTGAACAGATCTCTGGCTTGACTTCTGCTTGGACACCAACACTGATTGACCTTTGCCTGCCACTGACCACTGCCTGGACACTGACCCTGTTTGAACTCCGCAGAATCGGAGTTACACAGCAAATAAAGGCATCCTTATAACTAAGGTGACAGGTCTATCATTTATTTCATTTGCTCACTGGCTTTGTTCACTGGATTATTGCATTTGTTTAAATGTTATAAGTCAATAAAAATTAAATATAAAAAAAAAAGACCCCCCAAGATTTACTGAAAGTCCCTGGTGGTCCAGCGGGGGTCCCGGGAGCGATCTCCCCCCCTCGGGCCATCGGCTGCCAGTAATCAAAATGGCACTGGTGGCTCTTTGCCCTTACCATGTGACAGGGGCTACCGATGCCATTGGTCGGCCCTTGTCACATGGTAGGGCAATGGATGGCCCACGGGTAGAGGGATGGAGGGAGAGGGAAGGTGATGATGATGCCAAGAGGTGAGGGAGAAGGATGGAGGCAGAAGGAAGGAGATGATGCCAGGGGGTGAGAAGAAGAGGGAAAGGGAAGGTGATGATGATGGGGGGTGATTCAAGGGAGAGGGAAGGTGATGATCATGTGAGGAGGTGGGGAAGAGGTGGTGGTGATGATGCCTGGGGGTGGGGGGAAAGGGATGGAGGGAGAAGGAAGGTAATAATGATGATGCCAGAGGTGAGGAGGAGGATGAGAGAAGATGATGATGATGCCAGAGGGTGGGGAGAGGGGTAGAAGGAAAGGGAAGGTAGTGATGATGATGTCAGGGGTGAGGAGGTAGAGAGAGAAGGTGGTGATACCAGGGGGTGCAGGAGAGTGGAGGAAGGAGAGGGAAGATGATGATGATGATGATACAAGGATGGGGGAAGAGGTGGCAGGAGAGGGAAGGTGGTGATGATGATTGTGGTGGGAGAGGGAAGGGGATGATGCCAGGGAGTGGGGGAGAGGGATAGAAGGTAAGGCAAGGTGGTGATGATGCTGCCAGGGTTGAGGAGCTGGAGAGAGAAGGTGATGTTGATGCCAGAAAGTGAGGGAGAGGGAAGGTGATGTTAATATTGAGGGAGGAGGAAGAGATGGTGAGGGAGGGAAGGTGATGATGATGATGATGTCGGGGGGGGGGGAGGGGGAGGGAGGTGAGAGATAGGGAAGGGAAGAAGATGATGATGCCAGGGGATAGGCAGGATTATGAAGCTGGGGAAGAGGGAAGGGAGAAGTGATGATACCAAAGGGTGGGGGAAGAGGGAAGAGAAGATAAAATGATTATGGGGAAGTGGATGGTATGCCACAATGAAGTGATCCCTGTGTCAGGTTGTGCCACGAAACAAAAAAGGTTGGGAACCACTGTTCATGATGAAATGTTTGCAGTGTTGCTCTTTCCTGGGTAGGGTTGTTGCTGTTTGATTCCTGGGACTTAGTGTTGTTTTGATATGGCAGTTTTGTCTCTTGGAGTAACTATATTTTTGGCAGGCTGTGATAGCTTTTGAGCTATGTAAGTATTATCCAAAATACCAAAAATACTATAAATGAGTTACTGAGACAATATAGGACCTGTCTTTAGATATGAATGTCTCTGATCTGACATCTGAAGAAGGGACTTATGTAGTTTTAAAAGCTTTTGTACAATATTTTTAGATACATATATATATATATTTTATTTTACAGGTATTTTAGGCAGCCTGGCTTGCTTTGTTTTCTAAATAGGAGGTATATTGGTGTTTTAGAACTTGATGTAATATTTGCAGTGTTGCCTTTAAGTTGGTAGGATTGTAGTTTGACTGCTGGCAGTTAGAACAGTTCTTGGTATGGGAGGATTACTATATTGTAATTGTTTATTCATAGCTTTCTGGAGGCCAAATCCACACCCATTACATGTTACAACAGGCCTAATGCCATATAGGTTCCATATGTCTTTCCTTTCTAGGGGAGAGGGGACTGAGGGAGCAAGACTGCTGTAGACCAGGGAGGGAGTACAGGTGGGCAGGTGGGCAGGTGGCACATGTAGGACGAAAGAGGGGACTGAGGGAAGGAGACTAAATCCCCTGCAATAAATGTTAGCATACGCCACTGAGATGTGCAGTAAGGAAGTGGGATTGATGAAGGGGCATGTAATGTTGTTGGAAGATATGGAGAAAGGTTTAGAGTTGCATGGAGGCGGGATTGAATAAATTTGATCTGATGAGTTTAAACGAGCTGAAGGGTGTTCTGTTATCATACAGAGCAACCTGGCATTTGTTTGATTCCTGCCTATCTTTTCTTATAAAAATGGTCTTCAAGATTTTTTCCCCCCTTGGTTATGTCAATGCAGGAGGGTTGTCTCCCGCTAAAACTTAAAAAGATTGTTTTGTTCCCATTTTTGAAGAAATCAATGTTGCAGGCATCAGTTTGTGGTAAGTGCTGTCCAGTGGCTAATATATTTCCTTGTTATCCAGGATAATAGAGAAAGTAGACGTGCCACAGCCATCTTTGTGTTTGGTTAAGGTGAAGGGTTTGGATGAGTGCCAGTCAGGATTTAGGAGAGGATATAATGAAACAATCTTGGTAGCTGTAAATGTGCTGCAGGGACAGAGGGGAATCAGTGTTTTTGATCTTACTGGATTTATCCAGTGCATTTGATTTAGTTGATCATAGTATATTGGTGAGCCATTGCAAGCACGTTGGATTAGGTGGAAAAGTGTTGTAATGGATTTTGTCTTTTTTTGAAGGATAGAGCTTTGGTGGTTATGGGAAGAGATGAATTGTCTGAATTTTTTGAGGTGATGGGCGGAGTCCCACAGGGATCTGCACTTTCACCTTTATTGTTTAATTTGTTTAGGCGTCCTTTGGGGGCTTTGATTCATTCATTGGGATTCAAGGGCTTCCTGTACGTAGGTACAGATTTGTCTGTTACATTAAAACGTCTAAATGAGGGCTTATGAAAGTTCTTAGCATGGCTATCAGCCCAACCGTTTGCTGCTGAATGCGGCAAAGTCAGAGCTGTTAGTGAATGTGGTGGAGGATTCTTGGTCTTCTCTATGGGTGAAAATGTATTAATAGGGATGTTAAAACAGTTGAGAAGGTGTGAGATCTAGGAATCCTGTTGGACACTAAATTTGACTTAGACTCGCAGATTGTGTCATTTGTTGAGTATGTCTTCTTTTCAAACCATGATTCAAACTTATTTTACCCCTATATTAGATTATTGTAATGCTTTTTTATAGGCTTATTAGATAACACTATATGCTGTCTGAGAGAGTACAGAATATGGCTCAAAGTTAGTATATGGTTGCCTAAGAAGATAAATGAGGTTCCACTCCTGCACCGCTTGCACTGGCTGCCAGTGAATTCTCGGATTCAGTTTAAAGTGATGGGTCTTAGTTTTTAAGGCCGTGAGGGGAAATGGAGTTGGATATTTGCAGCAACTGTTGAAAAGCTATGTGCTAGCGAGGAGCATAAGGTTCCATCTAGGAGGGAAATGCATAAAGTAACTAGCTGTAGGAGAATGTTTCTGTGATTGGTGCCAGAGGAAATGCATATGGAAATGAATAATCTGGCCTTTAGAAAGGAAATAAAAACTTGGGTTTTTCCTAAATGAAGTAGTATGTTCTCCGTAGGTAGGAGCAAAAAAGTGGTTTAAAGATGGTTGGATAAATGTCAGTTCTGTCTCTTCAGTTTTGCGAATCAATAAACTATAGACCTCATGGGGAAGTTTTTCAGTTAAGGAAATGAGTAAAGCAACCTTTATTTTAATTTTAAAATGGTCATGATGACCGTTCTGAGCACTTCAAACCTTGCCAGAGATAATGGACCAGCGAAGGGAAAAAAAAACTTGATGAGAGAGCCTGTGGGGAGATGGCCAGTTTTTCAGCCCAGCACTCAAAGTCGTCACCTCCAAAGTTCTTAATTAGGGGTATATGAAATACATTTACAATGGACGCAACCCTCAAAACTACCCAGCAATGTAAGATATTGAAAAATAAAATGATCCAACATTTCACAACAACAACGAACCTAAATAAGGACATTGTTTTCCTTGCTCTTTGCCCAACAATTGGACCTGTTAAAATTTTTTTCCCAAAGACACAAAATGTGAAAAACCTTTAACACATCTGGATCCAAGGTCTAAATCTGCTGTTTGCCTTCCTCACCTTATTTGCCCTCTTTAAATTCTTTACAAATAGGTTTTAACAATGGTTGAAAGAACTCTTAGGCACATTCTAGGCTCTTCAAAACCATCCCTCCCCTATCTGTTGCTTTAAATCACTTTACAGCTTTGAAATCAAACATTGAAATTTACTTGTATTTTCAATAAATTCCCAAGGTTGCCAAATTGGTCTGCGTTTTGACCCTTATCTCTTGTATATTCAGACATTATTAGCTCATTTATTTTCAGACTGACCTGATGAAGGGGGCATAGCTCTTAAAAATAGATTAAGTTAGTCTAATAAAAATGTATTATGACACCTACCAATTGTTTGGTGATGCTTGTATCAAGGTCTTTATGAAAAATAAATGGACAATTGCTATGCATGATAATGATCAGCAGAGGGCATTATATATCCACCATTTTTTTCCATCATATTCTTGCACAAAGTTTATGAGGCGAACATGCATGTGATTTATGTACTAGAAAAGGCTAATTTGTCCTTTTCTGGTGCAGAAATCCTCTCCCTGTACAGAGGGAAGACTCCAATTAGAGGTCTGAATCAGTCCCTACAGACTAAATTCTGCCAGGTTCAGGAGGCACATCAGTGGACAAATATCAAGAGATATTTTTCATATGAACAAAAAGTTGTTTGTCTTGATTTTGCAGACAGTCAGTAGAAAAAAGTTTGCAAAAAGTTTGCAAAAAGTTTGGGAAGCATAGTAGGAAAGAGATCCATAAGCACCCTGTACATTCTCTTAACTCTTCCATCAGACTGGGAAGTTAGGGTAAATTCTGCTCCGCTTCTGCCAGGAGTCTTCAACAGCTGAATATATTCATGCCTGCCTGAGGCAAGAGTAAATCCTGCTTGTGGAAGTCTTTGGAAGTTATTTATCCTGCTCCTGTTCCTTTCCCATTTTCCTTTCTAATCTATGTCACTACTATTTATAGTTCCCTCCTCTCCCTTCAACCTCTGAGTTTCCTCTCCCCCCTCCCCCCATCATGAAATATGTCCCTCAGAAACAGGCCTCCCATCTTGCTGTCCCCCCTTTTATCCTCTCTCTACTCTTGCCTCCCCCCCCCCCCATCCCATTTCTTCTGCTTTATGGCATCCTCACTTCCCATTTACCTTTTCAGTTTCCAGCTCCAGCAAAAAGGGAAAAGAATGTGCTCATAAAACTAAACCAGAATAATTATAACCCTTATACAACGCACAATATGAGGCCCAAAAGACTTTTAGAGCAGACTCAAAAATAAAAGAAGAACAATATCAACAAAATGTCTGACAAATTAACAGTAGTTATTGCTCATCTGCTAGATCAGTGGTCCCAACCCTGTCCTGGGGGCCCACCAACCAGTCGGGTTTTCAGGATATCCACAATATGCATGAGAGAAAATTTGCATGCACTGCCTTCATAACATGCATATTCATTGTGGATATCCTGAAAATCCAACTGGCTGGTGGGCCCCCAGGATAGGGTTGGGGACCACTGTGCTGGATCAACTAGGCTCTGGAATAGAGGTGAGGTTTTCACTGTTCTACTATCTAACAACTTCTTCAACTGATCGGCTCAAAGAAAATATACATATTACCATTTATTTTAATAAGACATGGGCCTAAATCAGGGATGGTGAATCCCAGATCTCAAGTGCCACAAACAGGCCAGGTTTTAGAATATCCACAATGAATATGCATGAAATAGATTTGCATACAATGGAGGCAGTGTATGCAAATCTTTCTCATGCATATCCATTGTAAATATCCTGAAAACCTGGCCTATTTGTGGCACTCAAGGACCAGAGTTCACCATCCCTGGCCTAGGTGCACTAAGCCATGATTGTTTTCATAGGAAGGGTCCCACAATCCTGGGGGGGGTATCACCTCAATAATGGGGCTTCTCCCCAAAATAAAGATGCAGCCTAAACAACCAGATCAAGGACACACTCCAAGGCCTCCTGAATAGTATTATTAAATAAATTGGCACCCACCCCAGAAAGGTACACTCCATCCTTGCCATAGAGGCTAGACAAACATCCCAGGACCAAGCGTGCATAACATGCAAACCACTCTGGGCACCCAACCAAGCACCAATCTGCCTATTCAGTTTAGCCCTACTGTGAACCCAAATCTTAGAACCCATACAAACAGGCCTTGGAATAATATCTGACCAACACAAAACTGTGCCAGGCAACCAAGACATCAAAACAGAAAAGTCCTTTTGAGCTGCATCCAAAAGGCGGCAACAAGAACAATTGACCAAATCGTTGCCCCCAAGATGGATCAGCAACACCGCTGGAGATGGCCACTTGGATAATAAGGACTAGAGATGTGAATGGGAACCGGAATTGGTTCTGATTCCGGTTCCGATTCACATCGTGGTTTTTTTTTCATCCGGCCCAAACGCGGTTTTGTTTGTCGGCTGCGCCTGAGCCGATAAACAAAAAACCCACCCTGACCCTTTAAAACTAATCCCTTAGCTTCCTCCACCCTCCCGACCCCCCCCCCCCCCCAAAAAAAAACTTTTTACAGGTACCTGGTGGTCCAGTGGGGGTCCCGGGAGCGATCTCCTGCTCTCGGGCCGTCGGTTGCCACTAATAAAAATGGCGCCAATGGCCTTTGCCCTTACCATGAGACAGGGTATCCGTGCCATTGGCCGGCCCCTGTCACATGGTAGGAGCACTGGATGGCCCGCGCCATTTTTAAAGATCTGCATTTGGTGCCAGCTTCCAAAACAGTTCCCACTTGGAACAAGAGAGTTAGCAATTTTATTATCAACCCCCAGGACATGACGCGCCGAAGCTGCCAAATTTAACTGCAAGCAGCACAACACAAACTCATGCAATAAATCCGTTATAAAAACACACTTAGCTGACAATTTATTAATGTCTTGAACTACTCCCAAGTTATCACACCAGAATACTACTTTCCTATCCCGCAATCTGTCACCCCAAATAACTAAAGCAACTACAATAGGGAATAACTCTAAAAAGGTAATATTCCGGGTTGAGCCAGCCACAATCCAAGCTTCCAGCAATGCAGCAGTAAACACCAAAACTGATGCCACCAGTAGCATCAGAAAATAACTGCAGATCATGGTTAGAAAGTGGCTCCACTTGCCAGACCGACACACCATTAAAACCACTCAGAAAGGTGTCCCAAACCCTCAGATCATCACAGATCCAATGGGTAATCCTAATACAGTGGTGCAATCTCCAAACATCAGACATCCCCGTGGACAAGTGCTGCAAGAAAACACGACCAATAGGAATAACCCAACACGCGAAATTGAGGCTACCCACTAACAACTGCATCTGGCGAAGCATAACCTTCTTCACTCACAATACACCTGCCACCAGGAATTTCAATTGTTCAACCTTAGCAGACAGCAAATGGGATACCCAAAAATATCAAGCCCATAATAGGCCCCTTTGTCTTATCCCAGGCAATGGTTTATGCCAAAACTATAGGCCACACAAACAATCCATAATACTAGCGCAAACCGCAGAGCCAGCCGGCCCCTCAAATAAAAGATCATCCAAATAATGAACACCACCACTAGAACCAGCTGCCCACTCTGTGACCCAATGCAGAAAAGAACTAAACATCTCAAAATAAGCACAAGAATAATAGCAGCCCATAGGCATCCACTTGTCAAAATAATACTGATTCTGAAACTGAAAATCCAACAAAGGGAAATTGTCAGGATGAACCGGAAGACGACGAAAGGCAGATTCAATATCAACCTTGGCCATTAAGGCCTTCGGACCACAACAGTGAACCAACTGAACTGCAGAATCAAAAGAAGCTGAATACACAATACAAAACTCCTGAGGAATGAAAACATTGACTGAAGACCCCTGCAGAAAAGACAGATTATGAATCAACCTGTACTTGACCTGCTCTTTCTTTGGAATCACAGCCAAAGGAGACAAACTCATCCTAAAAAAGTTGGATTCCATAAAAGGACCAGCAATCTTACCTAAAGAAAGCTCTTCAACCAGCTTCTTATGTACCATCGACTCCAACTTACCAACAGAATCCAAGTTGGAACCCCCATGCTCAAGATTACCAACATAAGGGATCCGAAAACCAACAGTAAAACCATCCTGCAAAATACCTGCAGGCTCATGATTGGGATAAGCAGCCAATCAAGAAACCATAGCAGAAATATCAACAGGAGTAGGAGCCCTATCCATACTCAAGTTACTTAGCTCCAGCAGTAAATCCGGAACCTGCCTTACAGGGACATTTAGTCACAGGGTAGCCGGAGGAGCACACCGAGCAGAGGTGCTTAAATTTACAGTGGGGGAAAGAGGCACCCTGACTAGTTAAAATGCCAGCAGACATCCGAAGCTCCGACTACAGCCTTCTCTTGCCTGACCCCAATACTATGCCCATGAAAGGGCAGGATATGCTGAGGATCGCCCACCTGCGCAACACGCCCAGGCTGGCCCAAAACCAAGGAACCCGCCACATATGCCTTATTCGGCATCTGCTTTAACCAGAGACTCACATCCTGAGTTCCCCAACATATTGACTTATTCCCCTCCATTTTATTCCGAAAGCACTCATCATAATTGAGCTAAGCCCAACCTTCATAATCCTTGTGAGCCCCTTTGATAGTATCAGCATAAGTGAGCAAAGAACCATATTGAGATGGATCGAAATGCCCCACCACACTGGTCAATCTGAGAAAGCACCGAACCCAAATCAGTATGGTTCTAGGGATCTTCCCATCCATACCTGGAAAGCGTTCTGCCTTGCACTTCTTTTTCCCCTGCCACTTACCCCGCCTACCCTCTAATAAATAATATATATCAATATACTTTTGCTTCTTAATTTGTTTTCTATGTGAATGGGACACTTCCACCCTACAACTCAGTAAGAGCGACCAAAGCCAGAAACCCTTTGTTTCCCCCATGGACCAGTTGACTAACCACCCCAGTATTATCCCCTGATGAGGAAAAAGAAGAAGAAAAGTTAGAGGAAGAGCTAGAGTCAGAACTACTAGGCCTCCTGTGGCCCCTGTGATGCTTACACTTCTTCTTCCCACCTTTAACCTTATCCTCACCCTTGCCATCAGCCCGCACCCTTGCACCAACCTCCCCTTCACTCAAGACATCCAATGCCCCTTGGACAACATCACTCTAAACAACCCCAGCCATTGACCCTAGAATGCCCCAGAACCCCACTAACACTGAGGACCGCATCAGAAGATCGAGCATCGCCAGCAACCATCCCATGTGACAATGGCACAATAGAAGCAAGCCCCGGAGCGCAGGAAGAGCCAGATACACCAGCACCCACGACAGTGCCACTTACCAACAGCAACAGAATCCTGCAAAAGAGGAGGTCCTGCAGACTGCTGAGCACCAGAATGACTCACACAAGGAGGTTCAGACTCAGAAGTCACCATACCCCAGACCTCCGAAGAAATGCCCGCCGCAACACTGCCGATTTCTTCTGATTCCTCCAACTCTCAAGCCGGGAAGGGCCAGGACAATTCAGAATGTCACCGCCAGTGGAACCATGACTTTCCAGCTGAAAAACAAAATAAGGACCCACACGAGACCCTGCAACCTGCCATCCCCCCCCCCCCCCAGTCATCACAAACAGATCAGTACCCCATCCAACCGCAGGAAAACCCACAGAACAACCAGAAACTCCACACTCAGCATTGACCCCCTGCTACCCCAAACCAGGCATTGACCCCCTGCTACCCCAAACCAGGCTCCAAAAAATTGCCACCACCCCAAATACCGGACACATCCAATAAGCAGGAACCCAAACCCCACCGAGACCTAACCCTTTCCCCAAGCTGATGCAGAATTTGGTTGGCTAACATTACCCGCCTATTGCAATTTATAGGTGGCTAATGCTAACTGCTCAGTATGGGAGGATTTTTAAAGGTTTTGATCTAGCTGGCTAAGTCAACTAGAGTCCTTTTAAAATTGACCCTCTGTTTACCTCTCACTGAAAATCATGCTGTGGATATAGAGTCTGCAGAAAGAAAGAATCATCCTACACAGATTGATTAACCAGCTCAGGCAGCCACAGACAGAAGACTGCTCCTGGTGAATCAGCATTCAGCTGAGCAAGTGTTTCGGGAAGTTACCATATCCCAAGACATGCTGTGACATCACGATATTCTTGGGAGTGGAGATTCTCCTATAGGACCAAATCAAGGCCTCTGTTACTGGGATTGTCAGACATAAATAAAGGGTGCTGTTCACAGAACCTCTCCTTTCATGCTGACCGTGTGGTAATTTTCTAAAAATAAAACAAAAAAATACCAGGTCAGTGCCAGCGGCGAGCTCCACCTTCCACTCTAGCTGCAGCTTAAAAAAGGTTCTAGGTCAGCAACCTGACAGAAAATCACCACTGGTCAGTGGTAAATTCTTTTTTAACTTGAACTTTCTAAAGGAAATAATAGCAATAATAATGTAGATATAGACAGCACTGTATATCCAAACACGAACCCAATTGACTATTTCAGAAACATACATGATTAGAAAGTCTGGCTATCATTTTTGATACCTGGCTTGAATAACTAGGGTTCCCACCTGACCCAGGTCTACCTTGACAGACTGATCTGGGTTTCCTACATTTCCCCATGAACTTGTTGTCCTGATTTTCTTAGTGAAATGGGAACCGCAGGTGCATTGATGCAATGGGGAAAATTTAGGATTGGTTTAGTCTGTCATGGTTGACATGGGGCAAGCAGCAGTCCTAAGGGTAATATTTGCCAAAGGAATAAAGGGAAAAACAAGTGCAGCACAGGTGCCCCAGGCTGGTGCAAGGTGGTTTCAAAATGTGTCATTCCCTCCCCTTTCCATCTCCTGGTCAACCAACACCAGTGCTGGATGATGCCTCCTTCAGCTCTCCCCCCTCCCCCCCAATAATGGTATCTAATATGCCCCCCTTCTCCCCTCCAGCTGCTGATGCCTCCCCCAAGTCTCCACCCATGCTAACATAAGAAGAACATAAGAACCGCCAAGCTGGGTCAGACCAGTGGTTCATCTAGCCCAGCATTCTCTCTCCAACAGTGGCCCCGGAGTTATTTACTAGCACCCAACAGGCCTAATGCTGATCAGCCTTTTGAATGTGCAGTCACACCAGTGCCTGAAGATGAGGAATCTGAGCTGCCATATGCTCACACTCTCTGCAGCAATGTGGCCATGCCATGCCCAGAAGGGGGGGGGGGGAGAAGGGGGACGAGGTGTCACAGAGATTGTGAGCATGCTGCAGCTCACAGCCTGATTAATGGCAAAACAGGATAGCAGTGAGGAATAAAGGAGAGCATAAGTGAAGAACTAGGGAGTGCCATGGAAGAGGGTTAGGAGTAAGGAGAGGAGCGGCAGCAGAAAGCAGCTTTACAGCCTCTTTGCAACTTATTACTCGTGTCATCCCAGCCCTGGGAAGAAACTCTATAATGCATTTTCATGTAAGAGGACCCCCAAAATCTGCCCCTTACTAGCAGCATGTGCCCCTCGTTTGTATAGCATTAATGGCCCCAACAGGTCTGCTTGCCAGCAGTGTGCATCTGAGGTCTCACCAGAACCAGCATCTTGGTGTGATGTCAGTGTGTGACAGAGAAGGGATTTCTTTGGAGATAAAGTTCAGTAGAAAGGATCACCTCTGGAGGTTTCAAAATGAATCAGTCTGCCCCAGTGAAATCCCTAGGAATGCTGACTGAATAAATCCAGAAGCCAGGGGCTTCACCAAGAGAAAGAAGTGAACAAGCGAGTCAGTGAGAAGAACCCTACTACCCACAAGGTATTGAGAGAGCCCAGGGAAGAAGGATTCCTGCCCCAAGAGCTTATTTTTATAGAACTGTGACGTGGGTAGAAAGAGAATGTGTTTGGCTTTTGTGCTAACTTTGGATTTGTATTACTTTGGTGCACTATCCAAACTGGTGCTCCAGTTTGTTTTGCACTTTGTTTTCCCTGCCACCAGTTTTTCAATAAAGACTTTATTTTTGAACAACAGTTTTGGAGTGAATGTGATTTTTTGGTATGACTGAACGGATGTGCAAAAGAGCCCTATTGTAATGGGAAAAACCCTACAACTTTCTTCTCTCCCTGTGCAGGAACACCAAAAGGTCATTGGGCCTTGTATAATCTGTAACCCTCAGCATGTGCTCCTGTGCCCAAGAGCTGACCGGGACAAGGGCAGCATTCAGACAACCTAAGTTTGGATTCTGAAATTCAGGGAGACGGGATGGGAGATGCAGGGTAGAGCAGCAAGTTACAGTGTGCACAACACTCCTCCTGTCGGACACAAGGAGATATTCTGATTAACCAAAGTTAGTGCTGAGCTTTTTTTCCATAGGGCAGTGTTAGTGTGAGAGCAGGATCTCTCTTTGATTGAAGAGCAGTGTTTGAAATGCTACCTCCTTCCATTAGACTGGTCTAGGAATAAGTCTGAAAACTGAATGCGTAGACTTTAATACCTTAAAGAAAACATAGTGTGTTTTTCCTAGTAATACCACTCCAAGTGAACCCAAACCTTTCAGAAGGCAAGTAGGGGTCAGGACTGGCTAGTACCTGGATGGAAAATCAGCAGGGAAGATTAGATGCTGTGGACTACAGAAGGCGATTGCAAACCACTGCAGTATATTCCCAAGAATATCACAATCATGCAGTAGGATGTGATCACCAAAGTCTGTGAAAAAAAAACAGGCAAAGCATTTACCACCGGTACTGTTCTCTTCTCTGCAATGGGCCTGATTCATTATGTTTTTTTCTTCCCATACAGTAGACAGAAGAAAAGTCCTAATGAATCAGGCCTATTGTGTTTCTGATCTTTTATAAGCATTTACATCACGGAGTATGCAATACTATTCAAAACAGTGATTTATGCAAAATGACATGAGGGTGTGGCACGCGATTACCAGATATAAATACAGAGGAATGCCTCCATCTCATCGTGTCAATGACATGACACAAAGTACAGCCACTGAGGGAAAGGTGAGATATAGGTTTACTATAGCAGAGACACTCAGCCTGAGCCTCGAGAGTCCCATGTGACTCATTTGAGCCCTTGGTGTGGCTCTTCCACAACATATTAAGCAAAATACAGACAACAATATGGAATTAATACCTCAACGGTGACATCAGAATGTGCTCTCTGAGATCTGATTCACTGAGAATGTTGATTCATTGAACAGCAAATGAGGAGGAGCTCTGCTCTAGCACAGATGACAATGAGAGGATGACATGGTATTGCTGGAATGTATCCCTGGTTATATAAAGAGTGTGAATGTGCAGGAAAAAAATGTTTTGTTTCGATTCATTTTTTTTTTTGTTTTGGGGGGGAGGAAGTAGAGCTTCAGTTTGTTTACTGTTTATTTTTGTTTGGTTCATTTGTCAAACCTAAACATTACGGCCTCAATATTCCCAAAACCTAAAATCTAAAAGTTAGCTGGGTAAGTTAATATCCATGATATTGAGTGGGCTAAACATCAAGCTGGATATTCCCCAATACAGTATCTGGCTACCTCTAGCCAGATAACTTTAGTCTAAATGGCTATTTTGAATATTAATAGTTAGGTATAAAGTTATCTTGCTAAAGGTATAAACATATAGGGTCATTCATCAAAATGCATTATGATGATATCGCAGGCGTTAGGGCCCTAATGCTTGCGATAATGCCATAACGCATGCATTTATTGCTTTGCAAGATGCATAGGAAAATTTTTAAATTTTAGTCAAAGGGGAAGAGTTTTTGGCAGGGTTTATGAAAATGAGGGACATTTAATGTTGCGTGCAATAGCGTAATGCACTTTATCACATGTTTTAATGCCAGAAATAACTACACCTTTTTTCCTGGCGTTAAGCTGTGCAATATGCCCAAAACGGGTTTTCCGATATTTATTGCAAATCCTGTTTCATGCAGGAGAGGGGAAAGGGGAGAGGGGAGAAGAAGAGTCGAGTGGACTGGAGTGGAGTAGAAAGAAAGAAAGAAAGAAAGAAAGAGCTTCTAGGGTGACACACATATTAGTCAACTATTTATATCACTGTTGGAGGGTCATCTTATAACTTAAGGTGAGGTTTTGGTAGTGGATAGGGTTTTGGGGCCAGTTTTACATGTACAGTCAGATGTACAAACAGCACAGTACACATCAGTGAAGATTTGATGTGATTTGGAATAAGGAAAGCTACACAAAGATGAGATTTCTACAGTGTACTCTCGCCCTAGCTTGATAGCACCCAGGTAGAGAGTGCATCAAGCTAGGACGAGAGTACATTCCAAATCACATCAAATCTTCACTGATGTATTCTGTGCTGTTCGTATGTCTGACTGTGCATATAAAACTGGCCCCAAAACCCTAGACCACCACCAAAACCTCACCTTGAGTTATTAGATGACCCTCCTATATTGATATAAATAGTTGACATATTAGCGCCTTACAAAGAGTCTCTCTTTCTCTCTCTCCCCCCACCCCCAGGTAAGGAAATGCATGCCTGTCTGGATGATAAACTTTATCATGGGTGTTATTCATGCAAAATTTATAGCATTTTGATGAATCTACACTAGCTGAATATAATCCGCTTTGAAGTGCTGAAAAGCGGAATATAAAAATTATAGGTAGCTGGATAACTCTAAGTATATCTGGCTATATTCAAAGCAGTCATAACCCCCTCTCTCTCCGAGTAGATTTCAAAATTGGGTTGGTGGACCCTTGACCCCTATTTCCCAAGCTCCCCACTAGGAGAACTTGGGATTTATTTTATTGTGTCACTGCTTAACTGGCTATATCCTACATGATCCAGTTACTGCTTAACTGGCTATATCCTACATGATCCAAAGTACTCAGTGAGTTACAATCTACATACACAATAAAACCTGTCAAAACAATAATTAATATAAACACATTAAAGACATATAAACAAAAATATATAAATACATCATATAAAACAAATAGAACAAAAAACACAAGTTATCCAGTGCTAGAAAATACTACAGTGAAAAATTACCATCTGCCCGAAATGATATCACATCTTATTGCCACAAACTAAATAAAAATAGTAGGATTTTACCTGCCCCCTAAATAGTAAATTGTCAGTTTGCCTCAACTTTATTTATTTATTTTATTTAACATATTTCTATACCAGCCTTCATGAATGGGATTCATATCAGGTCGGTTTACATGGAACTAGGGGATAAACCAGAGTAACCAAACAAGAAAGCCGAAACAAGCACAGTTACAATATAACCAGGGGATTGAACTTGGGAGCTATAGTAGCTAGGAAGAAGAGAGATAGGAATTAACTACTTATCAGGAAGCTCATTCCAACATGTGGGTCCTGCAATGAAAAAAGTTCTTCCTCGTCTCTTGTCAAACCTTGTCTGCTGGACTATGGGAACCTCCAGGAGATTACAACCAGGAGACCTTAATTCTCTCAGTGGTTTATAGATTTTTAGTAAAGAGCTGAATCATATGGAAGGGTCCGTGCTCAAACTCTGATGACCCAAATCCATTCATCTTATAGATTCTAGGGAGAGATTGTTCTCAGTGGCAGGCCCATACTTTGGAATAAATTGCCTCTTGACTTGTGTAAGCAGCAGTACATAAAAATATTTAAGAAGCAGTTAAAAATATTTATTTCAGTTAGCATTTCACTAAAATAGTTATAGTTAGCAAAAGCTCACTTGTTTTTTAAGTTTTATATTGTTTTATTTTATTGTGTTTTTAGAAATACTTTCTGTTATAAATTGGGAATTTTAATGTTTTAATTTTTATCATTGTTAGTTTTTATCATTGTATTTTATTAGACATATTTTAATATCTGTTATGAATGTTTCTCTGTAAGCCAACCAGAACATGGAATGGTGCGGCATAAACATTTTGTAAAAAAATAAAATTACCCAGACAAATGATCTTAAATTTGAAAGGCCAAAAAATAGGCAACCGATGAAGAGAACGAAATGCTGGCTTACTATGATGACACTTTTGAAAATCTGTCAGTAGCCTTATTGCAGCATTTTGTACTGCCTGTGTATGGAGATTTTCAATAATAAAGCTTATAAAACACCAATGCCTGTATCATAAATCAAAAATCATCAGTGACTAAATGTCTTCACTTACACAATACTCGTAATTTTTAAAAAGCACTCTGCATAGCAATCATACTAGGTCATTTCTCATTTTGTGGTAAGGCCTTAATGCTAATGTTAAGACCCTAATGCATGTGTTAAACAGTGTAATGTGCTCTAATATGCAAAGGTCACATTAGTTATGCAAGTGGGAGGAGTTCAGGTGAGGGAAAGCACCTCTATAGAGATAAATATGTAAGTTAACTATTTATTTCACTGTAAGAGGGGGTACTTTTAACCAGTGGCGTAGCCACGGGTGGGCCTGGGTGGGCAGGTGCCCACCCAACTTAGACCCAGGCCCACCCAACTGGCACTGGAACTGCAAGGCTGTCGCGGGATCCCATCCCCGCGACAGCGAACAAGAGAACCCACGCCTCGCGCGCCATCACGGCACACATGGGGAAGCGCTGCTGCGGCCGTATGGCCAACCGGTCTTCCTGTTCGGGGGGGGGGGGTGTGGAAGCGCCACACGCAGCTTCTGCTTCCTCCCCCCAATGCAGGAAGATCAGCTGCCTCTCCTGCTGCCACCCGTTCTGCTATCTTCGGGCCAAACGGCCCGCCGAACTTCCTGTTTGGGGGTGGGGGAGGGGAAGCGCCGCGCACAGCTTCCGCTTTCTCCCCCAAAGCAGGAAGATTAGCTGCCTCTCCTGCTGCCACCGGCCTCCTGCTATCTTCGGGCGTTGGGCCGATCTTGCTGCTTGGGGGGGGAGGGAGGAAGTGGACGTTGTGCGCTGCGCTTCCGCTCCCCCCCCCCGACAGGAAGTTCGGCGGGCAGTACGGCCCGTCACCCGAAGATAGCAGGAGTCCGGTGGCAGCAGGAGAGGCAGCTGATCTTCCTGCTCTGGGGGAGAAAGTGGAAGCTGTGCATGTGCTTGAATGTGTATGTGTGGATGAGAATGGGAGTATGTGTGGGTGAAAACTGGAGCCTGGGTGTGTATGTGGGTGAGAATGGAAGCTTGAATATGTGGGTGAATGGGAGCTCGAATGTGTGTATGTGTGGTTGAGAATGGGAGCCTGGGTTTGTGGGTGGGTGAGAATGGGAGCTTGAATGTGTGTATATATGGGTGAGAATGAGAGCCTGGGTTTGTGTGGGTGGGTGAGAATGGAAGCTTGAATATGTGGATAAGAATGGGTGCTTGAATGTGTGTATGTGTGGGTGAGAATAGGACCTTAAATGTGTATATGTATGGATGAGAATGGGAGCTTGAATATGTGTGGGTGAGACTGGGAGCATGGGTTTGTGGGTGAGAATGGGAGTCTGGGTTTATGTGTGTGGGTGAGAATGGGTGCCTGGATGTGCGTCTGTGTGTGCATAAGAATATAAGCCTGGGGAGGGGTGAGAAAGTGAGAACTTGTATGTGTGTCTGCAGAGAATGTGAGCTTGGGGGGGGGGGGGAGCATATGAGAGTGAGAGCTTGAGTGTGTGAGAGGGAGTCTGTGAGAGAAAGCGTGTATGTGTGTGTGGAAGGGAAGAAGACAGTAATAGAAGAAAGACACTGAAAAGGAATTAGGAAATGAGCTATAAGGGAAAAAATGGGAAAAAGAGACCAGGACCAACTAATTAGAAAAATACAAAGATCAGACAACAAAGGTAAAAATATACATCTATATTTTGAGATGTTAGCAATTTAAATATAAGCAACACAACCCCTCTCTCAAAATTTATGGACAGGTAGCAGCCGTGTATAAAATCGTAATAATAAGAAGGCTAAAGTACCACAAATCACCGTGAATTATGTTTGTATCATTAAGTAAACCTCATACTTAGGCGTAGATGTGAATGCTATGCTGCATAATTTGGCATTATTTATCAGTAAAAAAAACAACTAGTAGACCTGCATGCCTACAGCCCACCCATGTTAACCTTGTGCCCACCCAAAAAATCAATTCTGGCTACGCCACTGCTTTTAACTTGGGTGAGGTTTGGGGTGGGATACGTTTGGGGGCAGTTTTACATACACAGTTAGAGGTACAAACAGCAACAGTTTTCTGTCATTTGGCGTGATGAAATGTGAACAAGGATCATGGGCCAGCCATTGGCCGGCACGTGTAACCTACGCCTGCCCAGAGGCAGGCGCAACTTAGAACTTAAAGGTAAGGGCGGGGTTTTTAGGTAGGGCTGGGGGGCAGGTTAGGGAGGGGAAGGGAGAGGAAGGTGGGGGGGGGCGGCCTCAGAGGGAACAGAGGAAGGCTGTGCGGCTTGGCGCCGCAAGTTGCACAATTGTGCACCCCCTTGCACGCGCCAACCCTGGATTTTATAACATGCGCGCGACTGAGACATGGCACTCTGAAGCTGATAATTTGCTCCTGAATCAGCTCTGTCCAGCTGGATATAATTATTTTCAGCAAGCTCAGTCTTGGAAATGAGAGGGTGGTATTATAATTATTTACCATGATACATTAGATATCAAACATACTTCTTACCAAGTTGGGCATGGTTGTGAGAATGTTGAAGTCAAATTTTGGAATTGACTACCTGGGATTACTAGAGCTGGATTAATGCCTGTCTTGCATTTTATTACTACTATTTGTATGTGAAGTGACTGCAAAACCATGGCCATGGTGCAGGACTTTTTAAATACAGGAATGGTAACTTTCAAACCATTGCGTGGGTTCACATTGGTACACGTATGTCAGCCCACACCCATTGACACGGCCATTTTATAACATACGCACGCATATGTGCATATGTGCACAATATGTGCACTTTGGGGGTCATTTTCAAAGGAGTTACGCATGTAAATGTGACATACTATCGTAGCAATTTTCAAAAGCTATTTATTCGAGTAAAGTGCACTTACTTGAGTAAATCCTATGGACAATTCAATGGCATATATTGTAGCAATTTTGAAAAGCCCACTTACTTGAGTAAAGTGTATTTACTCGAGCAAAAACCAGTTTTGCTCGAGTAAATGCTTTTGAAAATCTGGCCCAATATGTGCACAATTTGTGCATATGTGCACAAAATTTTAAGTTGGCACCCACAGTATGCCCAAATCCCTCTTCTATTGCATAAATCGCAAAATCGGGGAATTTTAAAAAGGAGTGCAGGCTGACACCATTCCCAGTTTTACTAGTTCATCCCCAGTTCACCCAGTTAAGAGAGAAGTCCTCCAACCGCCCCCCCCCCCCCCCCCCATGGTTTGATAGCCTTCACTCCCTCCAGTTAGCCCTGACTCTTAAATCCTTGGAGATCTGCCTATCCATAATATATCAGGCTTGGAGTGTGTCCGTCAGTGATCGCGAATGTTCTGCAGCCCGCCGAAAGATGGCGCTATATTACATTGGGCTGCATGTTTCCCAGCCCGCAGATACATGGCGCAGGTGGCTCAAACACGGCACAGGTAGGAAGGACAGCGGCCATCGCGGGAGAGGCAGAATACAGCAGAGGAGACCCTGGCATGCCACGAACAGAGCGCGTCCCGCGGCACACACTCCATTCACAGTGAGGAGGAAGGCCTGGCGTGCCGTTCGCGGCAAAAATGGAAGGCCCCCGTGTGCCATGATCGGTGCGCCCGGGCCTTCATCTTCGCCGCGAACGGAGCGTGTGCCGCGGGATGCGCTCCATTCGCGGCATGCCGGGGTCTCTGCTGCAATTTTCTGATCTACACTGCTATTTTATGATCACGCCGAAAATGGAAGACCCCCGTGTGTCACGAACGGCACGCCAGGCCTTCATCATCCCCGCGAATGGCGCAGGACCCGTGGCTTGCTGGTGAGAGATAATGTTTGTCAGGGAGGGAAGGGTGTGAGAGAGCAGGAGGGTGTGAGGCAGAGCATTGGGGGGGGGGGATGCTGGTGAGACAATGTGTGTGTGAGAGAGGGGGTGACAAAGAGCATGGTTGGTGAGCGGGGGGTGTGGAGGCTGTGAGATAGAGCTTGGGGGGGGGGGATGCCAGGGAGAGAGAATGTGTATGTGAGAGAGGGGGGGTGACAGACAGCATGGTCGGTGGGGAGGCTGTGAGAGAGAGCATGGGGGGGGATGCCAGTGAGAGAGAATGTGTACATGAGGGGAGGTGACAGAGAGTATGGTTGGTGAGAGGAGGGTGGGGTGTGAGAGAGAGCATGGGAGGTAAGAGAGGGTGGGTGGGGGGATGCTTGAGTGTGGGTTTCAGAGACAGCCTATATGAGGGGAGGTGTGTGTGTGTGTGTGTGTGTGTGTGAGAGAGAGGGGGTGTGACAGAGAGCATGGTTGGTGAGAGGAGGGTGGGAAGGGTGTGAGAGAGAGCATGGGAGGTAAGAGAGGGTGGGTGGGGGGATGCTTGAGTGTGGGTTTCAGAGACAGCCTATATGAGGGGAGGTGTGTGTGTGTGTGTGTGTGTGTGTGTGTGTGAGAGAGAGAGGGGGTGTGACAGAGAGCATGGTTGGTGAGAGGAGGGTGGGAAGGGTGTGAGAGAGAGCATGGGAGGTAAGAGAGGGTGGGTGGGGGGATGCTTGAGTGAGGGTTTCAGAGACAGGGAGCCTATATGAGGGGAGGGGATGCCGGTGAGAGAGAATGTGTGTGTGAGAGAGGAGAGGGGGTGTGGGGGAGTGCGAGAGACAGCTTGGTTGGTAAGAGGGGGAGTGCGCAGGATGCTTGACTGTGGGTTTCAGAGAGGGAGTCTATATGAGAGGATGTGTGTGTGTGTGTGCTAGAGAGTGAGGGAGCCTGTATGAGGGTGACTATATGTGGAAGGGACACTCTTATAGTGAATTTCTAGGGAAATTCGGCTCAAAACAAGAGCAGATGTGTCAATAAAAAGGCTCGCTGCCCGGGCATAGAACGGATACAGTTTCTAGTTTTTCTTTATTTTTTAACTTACACATCATCCATAGCAGAAGTAAAGTTATGTGGCAGGGGGACATGACACGCACCGGATCACTAAGTTCTTACGCGCACATCTCAGGTTGACAATCCAAAATGCCCACAGCCTGCCCCTTTTTGAAAGCTTCTGAGATGTGCGTGCTCTGGGAGATACACACGTATCTCAGCAGCTTTTAAATTCTGTTCGGCGTGTGCAAGCCCTACATATTCACACATCCCCTAATTAATGCACACGTCGGGGTTTCTAAAATTCACCTTTAAGGAGTGAATTTTCAGAATGTTATGTGGGTAAAAATTAGCATACACACTTATAAGCAGCCTCTATTCGCATATTCCGTATTTTATAAAAGTAAAAAATACGCATGTATTTTCACTTTTGCACACACAGATAAAAGCGTAAAAACGTGGCACTCTAGGAGTGTTCTGGGGTGGGGCCAACATTTATGCACGTAAGATGCTATTTTAAAAAACACATGTGTACATTTTCCAACTTATTTGTGTGTTAAACGTGTTTATTCTGTAGTACTTACTGGGGGATGCCTTGCCAGGAGGAAAGCGTAAGTGGGGCAAAATGACTTTTGGGTTGAGGATTGGGAAGGGAGGCACACTTTTTTTCTGTGGTTTAGGGGAGAGGAAACTCCTGTGTTAACTGTCCCCAAGCACTTAAACATTTACGTGATGGGGGATTGTCTTAATGTGCACATTAAAGCCTTAGGGGGTAATTTTCAAAAGGCATTACGCGCGTAATTTAACAACTATTGTAGCAATTTTCAAAAGCCATTGAGTAAAATGCATTTACTCGAATAAAACCCAGTTTTACTTGAGTAAATGCTTTTTAAAATCAGGCCCTTATTGCATAACATGCTATTGTTAGCATGTACAAAAGACTCTTACTATTCACATTAAACTTTATTACATTGGCTCATTTGGGACCTTAAACAAGTCACTTAACATCCCATTACTCAAAAGGAAGATTATAGGCTCTTTGAGGGAGTGACCTTATAACCATAGGATTTATCTTCTATGGAGCCGCAAAGATTGAAATAATAATATAAAATTGTATCAGAATATTCCATGCCATTCCAGCATCTTTTCAACTAACCTGTATAAATAGCAGAGCATTCCAGCTGTGAAACTGTTGAGGAATGATGAATACTTGTGCATGAAAGGGTAAATTTTCAAAACGGCAACCAAATGAAAAGTTACAGGGGCAAGAATCAAACTGCATGCGGTACTGCAAACTCCACACGGTAGTTTTTACCGATTGGTTTGAACTAATAATCAAAATGAATACAAAGGTAGCTGAATACTCGCAGACATTTGCACCTACTTTTTCTGTGGGCACTTTCTCTGGCCAAAATAATGTACGCAGTTTTGAAAATATAACGCAATATGCATTGTTGCCTCCCCCAACCTAACCTCGCTCCCCGGAATGCCTCTGCCATATGCAGGTAAAAGAATGTACAATGCAGACCAATACAATACACATATTTTTACTTGCCCAGGCAGTCGGCGATTTTGAAAAAGCCCATTTCCACCATTGAAAGACTGCTTCACCTGTGAAAATGGCTTTAAAACTTGCCCTCTGCATGGGTATTTTTAAGACTGCAGAACCTAACCTTATATTCCAAAACAAGATGTGCCTGCATAATTTATGTTTGTAAATCAGGTTGTAATACAGATAAAAAATCTGCATGCACTTTCAGTGTTTTTTATTAAAAGCATAAATTACGTGTGTTAGAGTCATGCTGATTGCATGGATATATTTTTTAAATACTCATGTATGCATGCAGATTACAAACACGTCTCTTAAAATGTGCTCCCTCTCTTGTCCCTGCCGGGATGCCCCTTTTTAATATGGTCAAAGATACATGCTTTGTAAAACTACATGCATACTTTCAGGTAAACAAAAATCCACTTATAAGGATTCACTCATTCTACTTATATTATTCACATAGATCCCAATTAAGCCTTTGAAAAATGTATCCCCCGAAATAGACAATTATTTAAATTAAAAAATAAATGCTAGAACAAAATGCCTCATTGTCTATTTCGCTGTGCAGGTGGCTGTTGCTGTGCAGGGAGAATGTGCTGTGTCACCATAAGGATGGCTTTGCAAATTACTCATCAGTTTTCAATAGCAAGATAATTACCAGAGCAAAAGAGCCTGCAATTTCTTTCAAGCGACCAACCGAACGTTGCCCTGGAGGCACACTTAACATTTCACCCTCTGGTGTAGAAGCTTTTTTCACAATACTGGTTTTGACTTAAGCAGGAGAGCATTTTCCTTCACACTGACTGTGGAAAGTAATTTTCAAACAGCCTCACGTAATTGCAAACTAACAGATGAATTTTCAAAGGAGTTATGCATATAAATGCATATAAACTATTGTAGCAATTTTCAAAAGCTATTTACATGGAGAGATGGTAATTTTGAAATAGCGACCATTTTATAACATAGGAGTGTATATGCATGCATGGTATATAATAGGCTGTACGCACGCACACAGGCACATGTGTGTGCAATATTAAGTTGGCATGCACATATGCGTACAAATGCTGCTTCTACCCCATAAGTGGGCAGATTTTAATAGACACGTACGCAGACGCAATTACCAGTTTTCTCAGTTTGTTCCCAGTTCACCCAGTTAAGCGATAGGACTACCTAACCCCCCTAGTTAAATAGCCTCCCTTTTACCCTGTTAACCCTGACCTTTAAAACCTCACTCACCTCTTTACTTTTTTTTTTTTCTAACTTACATGCCATCTATAGCAGAAATAAAGTTATGCGGCAGGGGACACTGGTGTATACATCTGCACATAAGTATATACATGCACATCTCTTAGTCTTCACCCAACATGCCCACACCCCAACCAGACCACGCCCATGGCCCACCTCTTTTGGGAATTTTTCATTTGCACGCGTACAGGGAGATACGTGCATACACAGGCAGCTTTTAAAATCCGCTCAGCGCGTACCGGCCCAACATACTCACATATCTCCTGGTTTGGCTTATGCCAGGGTTTTAAAATTCACCTAATAAAGTGCATTTACACAGTTAAATTCTATGGACAATTCAATGGCTAAATAGGCAGGTTTAACACATGTGCTTTATGAAATTTTCAAAGGAAAACCATGCTGGTACTTTCCCTTTGAAAATCTGCGTTAACTGTGCATGTTAAAAAAAATATGCATACTTTACACCTTCTCCTTGGTATAGATAGCAAAGAGGATGAATATAGTCTGTGTACTTATGAAAATGTCATGCACACACTTTGTTGTCCTCTCATTATCTAAATAATCTCAAAGGGACACAATCCCTTTTTTTACTTTTATTTATACATTTTAATATTAGCAAAGCAAATGCACCATGCACCATGAGGGCCCGCAGTAAAAAGAAGCACTAGGGAAACTAGCGCGTCCCTAGCGCCTCTTTTTTGACAGGAACGGCAGCTGTCAGCGAGCTTGACAGCCGACGCTCAATTTTGCCGGCGTCAGTTCTCAAACCCACTGACAGCCACGGGTTCGGAAACCGGACGCCAGCAAAATTGAGCGTCCGGTTTTCAACCCGCGAGACGCGGGTTGATTTTAAATTTTTTTTTTTTTTATTTTTAATTATTTTTAACTTTTAACTTTTTAACTTAATATCGCCATGATATTAAGTCGGAGAGTGCACAGAAAAGCAGTTTTTACTGCTTTTCTGTGCACTTTCCCAGTGCCGGCAGAAATTAACGCCTACCTTTGGGTAGGCGCTAATTTCTGAAAGTAAAATGTGCGGCTTGGCTGCACATTTTACTTACTGAATCGCGCGGGAATAACTAATAGGGCCATCAACATGCATTTGCATGTTGTGGGTGCTATTAGTTTCGGGGGGGTTGGCCGCGCATTTTTGACGCGCTATTACCCCTTACTGAATAAGGGGTAAAGCTAGCGTGTTGAAAACGCTCGTCCAAACGCTCGTCCAAACGCTCCGGAGGAGTGCACTGTACTGTATCGGCCTGTTTGTAAGTGAAACAGTAAGGACAAAGATCAGAATGACTAAAGAAAAGAAAATCAGGTAGGCCTGATTGACAAACTGAAGAGTAGTAAATCACCTGGACCAGATGGTATACACCCCAGGGTTCTGAAAGAACTAAAAAATGAAATTTCAGAATTATTAGTAAAAATTTGTAACCTATCATTAAAATCATCCAATGTTCCTGAAGATTGGAAGATGGCGAATGTAACCCCTATATTTAAAAAGGGATCCAGGGGTGATCCGGGAAACTATAGACCGGTGAGCCTGACTTCAGTGCCAGGAAAATTCATGGAAACTATTATAAAGAATAAAATCACAAAACATTTGGGAGTAGATTTTCAAAACCTACGCGCATGTGTCCATGTGCACGTGCTACCCGGCACACACACATGGATGTGTGATTTTATAACATGCCAGGTCAGCGCATGCAAGGGGGAGTACTTTTGCAATTACACGCGGTGACGCATCGGGGCCTTCCTCAGTTCTCTCCTCTCCAATTAAGGAGCGGATTGGGAGGGAAATTCCCAACCCCCTAGCCTAACCTCACTTCCCCTTCCCCTATCCTGCACTCCCCCTATCCCTATCCTAACTACCCCAAATTTTGTTATTTTACCTTTTGCTCATGCCATTGTGCCAGGTTCCTCTTTCCCTGCCCCCCGACTGCCCCGCCTAGCCGGACCACCCCTTTTTCAAGCCCCGGGACTTACATGCATCCCAGGGTTTATGCGCGTAGCCGGGCCATTTGAAAATTGGCCCGGCGCACGTAAGGAATGGCCACATGCATAAACCCTGGGATTTATGCATACTGAGGTTTGAAATTATACCCCTTAGATAGACATGGTTTGATGGGACACAGCCAACATGGATTTACCCAAGGGAAGTTTTGCCTCACAAATCTCCATTTTTTTGAAGGGGTGAATAAACATGTGGACAAAGATGAACCAGTAGATGTGGTATATTTGGATTTCCAGAAGCCATTCAACAAAGTCACGCATGAGAAGCTTCTAAGAAAACTAAAAAGTCATGGGATAGGAGGCGATGTCGTTTTGTGGATTGCAAGTTAGTTAAAAGTCAGGAAACAGACAGTAGGATTAAATGGTCAGTTTTCACAGTGGAAAAAGGTAAACAGTGGAGTGCCTCAAGGATCTGTGGACCGATGCTTTTTAATATATTTATAAATGATATGGAAAGGGGTACAACAAGTGAGGTGATCAAATTTGTGAACGACATAAAATTATGCAGAGTAGTTAAATCTTAAGCAATTATGAATTACAGGAGGACCTTGTGAGACTAGAAGATTGGGCTTCCTAATGGAGGATGAAGTTTAACGTGGACAAGTGGAAAGTGATGCATATAGGGAAAAATAACCTTTGCTGTAATTACACAACAATGTTACCTTCTATCTTAGGAGTTACCACCCATGAAAGAGATCTAGGCGTCATAGTGGATATTACATTGAAATCATCAGCTCAGTGTGCTGTGGCAATCAAAAAAGCAAACAGAATGTTAGGAATTATTAGGAAGGGAATGGAAAATAAAACTGAGGATGTCATAATGCCTCTGTATCGCTCCGTGGTGAGATTGCACCTTGAATACTGTGTGCAATTCCAGTCACTGCATCTCAAAAAGGATAGAGCTGCACTGGAGAAAGTGCATAGAAGGGCCTCCAAAATGATATGGGACATGGAACGGCTGCCCTATGAGGAAAGGCTAAAGAAGTTAGGGCTGTTCAGTTTGGAGAAGAGATGACTGAGGGGGGATATGATAGAAGTCTACAAAATCATAAAGGACTTGAACAAGTTAATGTAAATCAGATATTTACTCTCTCAGATAATAGAAGGACCAGGGGGCACTCCATGAAGTTAGCAAGTAGTTCATTTAAAACAAATTGAAAAAAATTCTTTCACTCAGCGCATAGTTAGACTCTGGAAATCATTACCAGGGGATGTGGTTTCAGCAGTTAGTGTTACTGGGTTTAAAAAAGGTTTGGATAAGTTCCTATTAAACTGCTATTATGGTAATTAATAAGTAATAGTAGCTTGTGATCTATCTAATATGTGGGTATTTGCCAGGTACATGTGACTTGGATTGGCCACTATTGAAAACAGGATTCTGGGCTTGATGAATCCTTGGTCTGACCCAGTATGGCAACTTCTTATGTTCTTATGTAAATACATATCTTCTATAAGTGTCCTTACTTTTAAACAATAAGAAAACCCTATTATGGAGAGGCAGAGATAAATAATGGGAGTGTAAGAAGTAAAAATAAAAGGAAATGTGTTAACAAGAGGCAAAAAGGAGCCTATTAGAAAATACAATTAAAGATTATTATTAGGACAAAGGGGAACTGGAGATGATGTTACCATTCTCCTTGCATTCAAGAAGGATTTGAGCTATTCAGGAGAAGAGAAAACAAAAAAGTCAAAATGATATTTAACAAAACATTTACATGAATATCTTAAAGTATTTCCCAATTCTAAGGTATCTTTCCTCAGGGCCAGAAACTCCCTTCTTTCCTGAATAACTCTAGAAATATCAGGAAAAATTCTTACAATCTGACCATGAAAAAAAGAAATTAAAGAACACTCCTTCTTTAATGTGTCTAAAGTATGCACAGTATGAACCACGTGTGTACTTTCTAGCTGCTCTGGAAAAGGGCAGTTTTCAGACAGGCCAATTTATCAGGATAAATCATTAATTATCTGAGTAAATGGCTTAAAAAATGTTCCACATTGTCAATGTCTTTTTGTGTGTCAACTGGACCCTGTGCCACTTTATTACAGAGAACTGAACCTCCTTTGGATTTATTCATACGATACTGTGATGCCTGCAGCAGGTTGTGATGAGGATCAGCACAGCAATACCCTAGTAGAAATTGATTCATAATAATTGAAGTGGAAAACAGTGTGAGTAGTCATTGGTTTGCCAGATGACAGAACCGTCGGGACTCATCGGGACTAATCGGAGAAAATTATTTTCACTCAACGCACAATAAAGCTCTGGAATTTGTTGCCAGAGGATGTGGTTAGTGCAGTTAGTGTATCTGGGTTCAAAAAAGGTTTGGATAAGTTCTTGGAGGAGAAGTCTATTAACGGCTATTAACCAAGTTTACTTAGGGAATAGCCACTGCTATTAATTGCATCAGTAGCATGGGATCTTCTTAGTGTTTGGGTAAATGCCAGGTTCTTGTGGCCTGGTTTGGCCTCTGTTGGAAACAGAATGCTGGGCTTGCTGGACCCTTGGTCTGACCCAGCATGGCAATTTCTTATGTTCTTATGTCCTCTACACATTTTTAATATTTACAAACAAATTAACACATAAAAGCCTGCTTACCTCAGCAGTGCTGGAAATAGAAATGCAGCAGTTTATAGATAAATTGTTTTACCATAGTTCTTGCTTTTTCTACTCTTTGTCTGAGGTCCACTATCCTCCCTGGAGCCTGTCTTCTTATCCCTCTCCTCAGGGGGAACACCCTGCAATCAGAGCTATCTGTTAGGATTTGTGTGTATGTGGGCCCTGGGCCGAGGTGAGAGATGGTACCACCCTTGGGGAGGATCCCCGTGAGCCTCATCGTCGGGAGGTAAGGTCTCAGCTGAGTGAAGTGTAGAGCAACAAGTGCTGGAGAGAGAGAGAGCAGAGATGAGAGGCAGAGGAAGCTAGAGAGAGTGACCCCTGCTGGTGGAGTCACGGAACGTCAGCGCAGGGAGCTGACGTTAGTTCTAACTAGAGAGTCCTTGAATCTTTATTATTTTATTTTTATTTATTTATTTTAAAGTTTTTATATACCGCACCATGGGGTAGTAGTCTATCCATCTAGGCGGTTTACATAATAAAAACACACGTAATATCTTAACTTACATCATTTAAAATACAATATAGTTACAGTACAATAACAGGTACGAATGTTATAGAAATCAGAATTGAGAATTCATTGAGATAGGTTATATGTGCATGTGCTTTTTTAAATTTGTTGCGGTTTACTATTAAATGAATATATTCTGGAACTGAGTTCCATAATATAGGGCCTGCAACTGAAAAGGCTCGTTTTCATGTCAATGCCAAACTTGCAGATTTTATTGATGGGATTTCCAAAATGCATTTATCCATGGATCGGAGCTGTCTGGTAGGTTTGTATATTCTCAATAAAGAGCATAACCAGATTGAGTTAGGATTATGTAATAGACTGTGGATCATGGACAGAATTTTATATGAGATACGGTACGGTATTGGAAGCCAGTGTAAGTGGTACAGTATAGGTGTAATATGGTCTCTGCGTGATACATTGTAAGGCATTCGAGCTGTGGCATTTTGCACAAGCTGCAGCGGTTGTATAGAAGAGAGGGGTAGGCCAAGGTATAAAGAATTAGAGTAATCCAGCATGGTGAGAATCAAAGCTTGGGTAACAAGACAAAAATCATTTAGTAATAATAACGGCTTAAGTTTCTTCAGCATGTGTATTTTGAAAAATGATTTTTTTACTACTTCTGAAATATTATTGGTCAATGATAATCAGGAATCTTCATTCCTAAGTTTTTTGGGTGAAATTTAATATGGATATGTTGATTTTCGAATATGAAAGATTGAGGTGGTTGGTGATAGGGGTGTGTATTCGGTCCCTACGTATTGGCAATCCGCAACGGATGTGGCCATATTCGTTGTATTCGTGGGGAAGCGAAACGTATCGCGATTCCCCACGAATACACGAATCTTCGCCGAATTATTCGGCCGCCTAAAGAAACCAATTTAAACAAACCCCCCACCCTCCTGACCCTCCCACAAGACTTACCAAAACTCCCTGGTGGTCCAGCGGGGGGTCCGGGAGCCATCCTCTGCACTCACACCTTTGGTGCCAATTTCAAAATGCCGCCGATAGCCTTTGACCTACTATGTCACAGGGGCTACCGGTGCCATTGGTCAGACCCTGTCACATGGCCATTGGCGCCATCTTGTGCTCCTACCATGTGACAGGGGCTGACCAATGGCACCGGTAGCCCCTGTGACATAGTATGGGCAAAGGCTATCAGCACCATTTTGATTACTGGCAGCCGACGGTCCGAGTGCAGGAGGTCGCTCCCGGACCCCCGCTGGACCACCAGGGACTTTTGGCAAGTCTTGGGGGACCCTCCTGACCCCCACAAGACTTGCCAAAAGTCCAGCGGGGGCCCGGGAGCGACCTCCTGCACTCCGGCCGTTGGATGCCAATAGTCAAAATGACGCCGATCACCTTTGCCCTCACTATGTCACAAGGGCCGACCGTCGGCCATTTGAATACTGGTAGCTGATCGCCTTTGCCCTCACTATGTCACAGTGGCTACCAGTGCCATTGGTCAGCCCCTGTCACATGGTAGGAGCACAAGATGGTGCCAATGGCCATATGACAGGGGCTGACCAATGGCACCGGTAGCCCCTGTGACATAGTAGGTCAAAGGCTATCGCACCATTTTGAAACCGGCACCGAGAGTGTGAGTGCAGGGGATGGCTCCCGGACCCCCCGCTAGTGGCTAGAGGGCTACCCCAGAGAGCAGCATTGCATTGCTGGGTCTTACTCCTGTGCATGCAGATTCAGCAGAGTCCAAGTGTTCCAAGTCTCCGAGTGTTCTGAGTCTCCAAGCATTCCAAGTCTACAAGAGCTTCCAAGCTCTGTCCAGCCTGTGACCGGATATGCTCACCTCCCATGGCACATACCTTGGAGCCTCGCCCTAGTTTGCTTCTGCCATAAAAATGATCCTTTATGGAAAAGAGGGGTACCAAAACTAAATAAGCAAATTGGTAAATGGATGTTACGGCAAAGAGGTTTTTGGGTGCGGCACCAGTGGTCCTGGGGGGGCTTGGGAGGTTTTCTCTGCTTGGATCAGGTGCATCTCTCAGATGTTGGAATTGATTTGTACAATAACGCTTTGCAGGAGGGATTGGAACAAGTGATCTGTTAAAGGAGAAGGCCTGCAGTTTGGGGGGAACATGACCAATCAAGTTGTCCTTGTTCAGTGGCGGTAACCTGAGTCCAATGTTGTTAAATGTTGTTTAATCGCTGTAAAGGGGCATTCGGGGGGGAGGGTGGAATCTCGTGTAATTTGGGGGCTGCTACATGAGATGGCCTATGAGCAAGAGGGGGGGCCGATGCTCAAGGCCACGTGCTTACCTTTGCTGGGGATGAGGCGAGGTAAGACAAGACATTGGACAATGATTAGCCCTTCCACTAGGGGCGTGGTGGGGGGCTAGAGGTCTTTGGAAGGGTTGGGGCTTATCGGGGTGTTTTGGATCATTGTTAATAGTTTAGGGCTCAGGTTGGAGTTATAAATAAACTGCGGCATTTTTATTAACCCAAATATAAAGTTTACTGTCATTTGTGAAGGGTTGGAGGTGGTTGGTTACAGGAGTATGCAGTACAAGTGTCTCCAATCTCTATGTTACCAGCCCATACGTCACTACAAGGGCCTGATATCAAACGCTGTGCCTGCCCATCCAGCCCTTATGTCACTACAAGGGCCTAACCTCAAACACTGTGCCTGTCTGTCCACTCTCCAGCCCTTACATCACTAAAAGGGCCGGACCCCAAACATTGTGCTTGTCTGTCCACTGTCCAGCCCTTATGTCACTACAAGGGCCTGACCTCAAATGCTGTGCTTGTCAATCCAGCACTTAAGAACATAAGATCATAAGAAATTGCCATGCTGGGTCAGACCAAGGGTCCATCAAGCCCAGCATCCTGTTTCAAACAGAGGCCAAAACCAGGCCACAAGAACCTGGCAATTACCCAAACACTAAGAAGATCCCATGCTACTGATGCAATTAATAGCAGTGGCTATTCCCTAAGTAAACTTGATTAATAGCCATTAATGGACTTCTCCTCCAAGAACTTATCCAAACCTTTTTTGAACCCAGCTACACTAACTGCACTAACCACATCCTCTGGCAACAAATTCCAGAGCTTTATTGTGCGTTGAGTGAAAAAGAATTTTCTCCGATTAGTCTTAAATGTGCTACTTGCTAACTTCATGGAATGCCCCCTATTCCTTCTATTATTCGAAAGTGTAAATAACCGAGTCACATCTACTCGTTCAAGACATCTCATGATCTTAAAGACCTCTATCATATCCCCCCTCAGCCGTCTCTTCTCTAAGCTGAACAGCCCTAACCTCTTCAGCCTTTCCTCATAGGGGAGCTGTTCCATCCCCTTTATCATTTTGGTTGCCCTTCTCTGTACCTTCTCCATCGCAACTATATCTTTTTTGAGATGCGGCGACCAGAATTGTACACAGTATTCAAGGTGCGGTCTCACCATGGAGCGATACAGAGGCATTATGACATTTTCCGTTCTATTAACCATTCCCTTCCTAATAATTCCTAACATTCTATTTGCTTTTTTGACTGCTGCAGCACACTGAGCTGACGATTCTAAAGTATTATCCACTATGATGCCTAGATCTTTTTCCTGAGTGGTAGCTCCTAATATGGAACCTAACATTGTGTAACTACAGCAAGGGTTATTTTTCCTTATATGCAACACCTTACACTTGTCCAGCAGTCTTGAATCTTGGTGAACAAGGCCCTATTATATAGGATCATATAGAGTTGGTAGGATGCAATGCAAGAGATGAGCATTCATCCATGGAATACCCATCTTCCAAATGCATCCAGGAACTTCTGATCTTTCCCTGGGGAATGAATGAATGAGGTTTGGCGAGTCTGGCCCTCTTTTGGGCTGACTCTACAACCACTGAGTGATGATCCAACTGAGTTCTTTGGAAGCCAGGGGCTGACTGAACTAAGTAGGTGGCCTCTGCTTTTCAATTAACAGGTGCCACCGAGACAGGGTGCTCCCAGTTTCTCTTCAAAAGGTCCAAAATGATATCATGAATAGGGATAGACATGATTTCCTTTGGAGCATCGAGAAATTGTAGAAGCTCTAGCATCTGGTGTCTAGAATCCTGTTCTGTCTGAAGCTAGAATGGGACTGTTTCAGGCATCTCCTTTACAAAATTAATAAAGGACATGTCCTCTGGAGGAGAACGCTTCCTTTCATCAGGAGGGGAGGGCTGTGAAGGTAGATCATCAGAATCCTGGGACGAATCGTCGGTCCAAGGATTATAAGGGTCATTAACAGCTCCCAAATGTTCTTCAGAAGGAGGTAACGGGGTTATTCCTGAAGGCCCTGGCCTGGGCATCGATGGTCCTGAAGGAGGAATCGAAGGCATTGATGGAGGCATCGAGGGCATCGATGGCAGCATCGCTGGCATCGAGGGAGGCATCGACGGAGACACCATTGGAATCAGTGACATCGATGGATGTTTCAGTGGCGGTACTCCCGATGGTGGAATGAAGCGCGGTGTTTTCTTCATCTTCTCCGATGACAAGGGAATTGGTGAGGAAGGAGTCAGGTCCCTCAGTTCCCTTGGATCCACTTGTGGAAGGGCACTGATTAACGTCCATTCTAGCCATTAGCGGTGTAAGCACCATGGGCATCAGGTCGGTGACCGGAGGAGGAACCGGTACCAGCATCAATGGAAGTTGGAAGCCCTGGAGTGCATTGCCGATGGCCTTTTGGATCATCCGATCCAATCCCTCATGGAACCTGGGGCATGAATACCTGGTTCCTGAGTGGGAGGTAGCACTGGTGTAGCCAGAGGGTCCACCGGTGAAGGTGGAATCGCAGATTCTGGCACCTGTCCAGGTTGGGAACGCCTCGGTGATCCAGAGACAGAAGAGGACAAAGCCTTTTCTGTACAGGGCTTCTTTGTCGAAGACTCAGACGACGTCGAGGGTTTACCGGTATCGATGGCCTGAGCTTTACAATGACAGTATTGATGTTTTTCTCGATGTTCCCCTGGTGTTTTTCCAGAGGAGGAACAGAAGGGGTCGACACCCCTGGAGTCGTCAAGGCCGGTCGGCTAGCAGTGGATTCACGTTGCTGGCGCGACATAGATGGCACTGGTTCAGACGACGTTGAAGCTATCGATGGAGTCAGGGTTTTTGGCCAAAAGCGAAGACCCATCTTATCAAGCTGAGCCTTGCGACCTTTTGGTGTCATTTGGGCACATTTGGTGTAAGGAAGGACATCGTGGCCGGACCCCAAACACATCACACAGACCATGTGAGGGTCAGTGATGGACATCGTTCGAGTGCAGTCGGGGCATGGACGGAAACCCGACGCCATGGCTTCAACAAAATTTAGTTGTAGCGCAGTCGATGGTCGGTGAGCCGCAATGGAAAAACTCGATGGGAATCAACCACAAACGGGCAAAAGTCTTACCGTTCGACCGAGGAGCAAAGAAATCAATAAGGGGACCCCTGTGTGGTAAAATCTTTTGAAATTTTTTAAACAAAGTTCCGTGAGGAAAATTTCTGTCAGGAAGAGCTCCTTAACCCGTGTGGCTACTGCTGCACGGAAAAAAGAAGACTGAAGGGGGACCCCTGCTGGCTGCAGGATTGGTGCTATGCTGGGCATGCCCAGTAGGTGCCAGTCAAAGTTCTGGAAACTTTGACAAAAGTGTTCAGTGATTGGGTTCCATCCTGATGATGTCACCCCTTCTTGTTTCACAGGACAAGAAGGACTACCATCCTTCTTGTCCTGTGAGAACAACAGTTCCAATATTATTTCAGTATCTTCCCTCTGTAAAGTAGAAGTAACAAAATCAACATAGACTGTGTCCATACTAACTGGTGACTTCTAGTATATCCTGCATGTTCACTTACAATAATACTGGTGGCGTGCCAGCAAACATACTTTTACCCAATCACATAAAACAAATAGTGGCCAGCAAGAAAAATGTGGTTTCTCAAATTGTCAACACAATAGTAACTAAAAGCAATAAAGATGTGAACAATAAATGCAAAGAAGTGAAAAATCAATAAAATACTCAGATGCAACAGTCATGCTGGTTGATAATGTATTAACTTTTGGCATCTAGACATGGGAGAGAAACATCTAACACTTTTACCTTTTATCTTGTTAGATCTCATTAGGGCCAGAAATACTAAGCAATTTTCCTGCTGAAACAAAATGGGATCCTTAGGTATAAGAATTAAATTAAAGCCTGAATTATTTGGTTAACCATGATCTGTCTTTAAGTGGGGGGAAGCTAAAGAAAACATCAGATAATGTTTGTGGTTTAGTGGGAGGCACCATTACCTCTGAGTCAGTAATGGCCAATGCCCCAGCAAGGTGTTAGCTGTACCTGATTTCTGTACCCAGTTCTGATCACAGACCCCTGTGTACTTGTTCTGGGTGTTCTTTGCATAATCAGTCCTGAAAACGCCATAGCAAAGTGAATGCCAGAGAGAGATGAGACCTTCCCTGGAGCAACCAATATTTTCTTGTTACTATTTTATCAATTCCCTACCAATGTATAAAAATGTTTTACTACAATACATTTGTAGCCTTCCCACCCTACAATCAAGGTATACCGACTTCATATTCTTGGCTTAACAAAATGGTGCTTATTATCGACTTTTTAAATTTCAGCTAGCATTTCACAGTCTGTTTCTTCATCTTGGCTATACTCTTATCCATCACACATGGAATTTATATCCATAAGAATTCCATAGTGCATTTTGTTTCCTGAAGGATTTTTATCATGCTTGATGCTCTGCCATTTTTTACATTTAGTGTCACCCTTTTCTATTGGTTATTCTCCCTTCACAACTTCTCTGAAATGTCTATAATATCTGTATCCTCACATAATGCCATACATTCTAACTCACCAATCCTACTGTTCAGACTTCTGCTATTTGCATACAAACAATAATAATGGGAGTTTTCAATTACCACAGTATTGATTGGGTCTCGATGGGACATGCTAGACAGGTTACGTTTCTAGATGCCATAAATGACTGTTTCATGGAGCCGCTAAACCGAACCAATGAGAGGAGCACCTGAGGTCTAGTCCTCAGAGGAATGCATGGATTGGTATGAGGGGTACTGTGGTGGGGCCACTATGCAATAGTGATCATAATGCAATTAGATTTGACATAATCACTAGAGGGAGGATATTAAGTAAAACTACTACAATAGTATATAACTTTAAAATGGAGATCCAGTGAGCAGTCTTTTAACTGTACCGTCAATTAGAGAGTGTCATTTGACAAGCACTCGGAAGAGGGAGTTCTTAATGTTGGGACCCACTCTGTGGAACAGTCTTCCTGGGTTTTTGAAGAAAAATGTTTGAAGATATTAGGAAAATATTTTTGAAGGTTTTGAAGATATTAGGAAATTCCAGAAGGGTGGAAAACCTTGGCTCTTCCAGGAAGCTTAAGCAGAGTAGTCAAGTCAAGAGTTGCCTCTCCTTGCGCAATTTATAATTAGAATGTAGATTGCTTTTTATTGTTTTTAAAGAATGTGTTAAAATTGTTTAAGTATTATGATGTTTTTAATATCTTTGTGATTATTTATTTTATGCTGCACTCCGCATCAGACAAGTCTCCTGAAGATAGCAGAATAAAAATTTTATAAATAAATAAATAGATCAATAGACAAAAAAATCAACGATCATGTAGATTTTCTGGATCTGACTGAAGCAAAAGAAAATAGCTATCCTATGGAAACAGGCTACAAAAATGAGGTGGAAGTCAAAAAAGACTTACCATTACATAATCATTACAGGGCATCAATTAGAATATTTCTCCATATTGCAATAGAATCCATACCCAACATAGCCAATGCATAACTGATCCAACTCAGGAGGCCTGGACAACAATAAAAAGGCTGGGATGATACCTGAAAGGGACAATGAACTTAAAGCTGAAGTTAACAGCCACTGAAAGTTCAGGCCTGACTGGCTGTATGGATTGAGATTGGGAGGAGAACAATAGGACATGTTTTCTTTCATAAAGGTGAGCTATCACGAGGTCAGGCAAGTTGCAGACATATGGCTTTGTCTTCTACAGAGGCAATGCTGCAAAGCAAACTGTCAGAGAACCTGAATGTCTGTACAAGTTATTCTCAGACTTTGAGACCGATCAACCAACCCCAATACAGTTTTCTGAAGACAACTAAAAGGTGTATCAAAATGGTGGACACAAAACAAATCAGACCAAACATGAAACATGTACACTATAAGAAAGATTTTAAGAGTCGTGCATGGGCGCACGTGTGCACGCATTTGCCAGCGCACGCACATGGATGCGCCGATTTTATAACGTGCGTGCATATGCACGCACGTTATAAAATCCGTTACCCAAACACACATGTGCACACAATTTTATATCAACGCACGCATGTGCACGTGAATGCTGTTTTGCATGCGTAAGTGGGGGGATTTTAATAGATGCGCACTAGGCCCTATTTCCCTGTTCCCCCCCAGTTCGCCCCTGTAAAGGAGCGGATTTCCTAAACCCCCTACCTAACCTGCTTCCCTTTTACTCTACTAGCCCCGACCCCCTAAAACCCCGCTGACTACCCTAAATTTTTTTATTTTACTACTTACCCGCAGTCCATAGTAGCAACAACTTACATGGTTCGGATCCTCGCACCCGCTTGTGCACTACTCAGACTTAATGGTGCTGTCCTGGCCCACCCAGACACTGCCCTCGGCCAGCCCCTTTTTGCGAAATCCTTTCCAATGCACGTACTGGGAGACAGGCACGTGGCTGCGGACCTCTTAAAATCCACGCGGCGCACACATGTCCCAGTCACACTCATAACTCTTAGATTTGCCACACGTAGAGCTTTTAAAATGCACTCTTATGTGAGGGACATGTGTGAAAAGGGACTTCTCAAGCTGAAATACTGCCCTACAGGGAACATGTGGCTTGCTTTATCCACACCTTTTTGTGGGTTGTGTTTGATGGATATAAAAGTCCCCCCCCTCCCCTCCCCAAATATGTGATCTGGGTCATTACCTTTCCCCAAGAGGAGTGATCAAGAAGTGATCTTTGCTGCTTGTAGAGTGGATTGACCAGGAGAGAAAAATCAGAGGAGGATAGAGTAAAAGATTTTTTGTATTTTTTGAACCTTCTGAACCAGTTCCTGAAGGAAGGACTGGGTCTGGAATTTCTTGTCTTTGCTACTAGCTAATAGCAGATATAGGAGATTAAGAAGATTGTTTTTTTTGAGACTTTGAGACAGTGGAAAAAGGATTTTGGAGTTGTCCATTTTTTAGAGCTATCTTTTTGAACAAGAGGTTTTTATCATCTTTTAAACGTTCTTGTTCATACTGGAATTACAAAGAGTCTAGCCTATCCTCCAAGGGGAAGGGATTCTGGTGCAGGTGTGAGGAGGCTCTCTAAGATGTTTACCATGATTAAAGAGGTTATGGTGTCTTTTTTTTTGATTCTGCTGATATCATTTCTAATTTTTTACTATCTTGGCTTGGATCCTTATTTTCAAATTCATGTAATCTTTAATTTGAAAACCAATTCTGGACTCTTTGGTTTTGATTGCTACTAGTACCCTAAGTGGCAAGAATTTTTGTTCATAGCTGACTATACTGACCTGTGACTAGGACAAGTAGGATGAGAGTGATTCAGGAGGATAGTATCCATGACAGCACTAAGGGCCCAGGAGGTTATCCTCCCCCAGCCGGATGAACCCCATCATTGTAGCTCCCTAGTTTCAATCAGCAAGCCAACTGGGGGTCATAAGAACATAAGAAACATGCCATACTGGGACAGACCAAGGGTCCATCAAGCGCAGCATCCTGTTTCCAACAATGGTCAATCCAGGCCATAAGAACCTGACAATTACCCAAAAACTAAGTCTGTTCCATGTTACTGTTGCTAGTAATAGCAGTGGCTATTTTCTAAGTCAACTTAATTAATAGCAGGTAATGGACTTCTCCTCCAAGAACTTATCCACTCGCCGGTGCACGCGATTTAGTATTTAAATTAGGCCCGGCAGTAGATCCGGGTAAAAGGAGGCGCTAGGGATGCTAGCGCGTCTCTAGCGCCTCCTTTTTGACAGGAGCGGCGGCTGTCAGCAGGTTTGACAGCCGACGCTCAATTTTGCCGGCATCGGTTCTCGAGCCCACTGACAGCCACGGGCTCGGAAACCGGACGCCGGCAAAATTGAACGTCCGGTTTTCGGCCCGACAGCCGCGGGCCGAATTCAAATTTTTTGTTTATTTTTATTTTTTAATTTTTTTAACTTTCGGGACCTTCGACTTAATATCACCATGATATTAAGTCGGAGGGTGCACAGAAAAGCAGTTTTTACTGCTTTTCTATGCACTTTCCCGGTGCCGGTGCCGGAAGAAATTAGCGCCGACCCAAAGGTCGTTTTCCTCCCCTTACTGAATAAGGGGTAAGGGAAAACGCGCGTCCAATAGCAGGCTAACAGTGCACTCCGTCGGAGCACACTGTACTGTATCGGCCTGAAGGTCTTCCTGCAATTTATCACAATCTGCTTGTGATTTAACTACTCTGAACACTTTTGTATCATCTGCAAATTTGATTACCTCACTCGTCGTATTTCTTTCCAGATCAATTATAAATATGTTGAAAAGTACGGGTCCCAATACAGATCCCTGAGGCACTCCACTGCCCACTCCCTTCCACTGAGAAAATTGTCCATTTAATCCTACTCTCTGTTTCCTGTCTTTTAGTCAGTTTGTAATCCATGAAAGGACATCGCCATGACTTTTTACTTTTCCTAGAAGGCTCTCATGAGGAACTTTGTCAAACGCCTTCTGAAAATCCAAATACACTACATCTACCGGTTCACCTTTATCTACATGTTTATTAACTTCTTCAAAAAAGTGAAGCAGATTTGTGAGGCAAGACTTGCCTTGGGTAAAGCCATGCTGACTTTGTTCCATTAAACCATGTCTTTCTATATGTTCTGTGATTTTGATATTTAGAACACTTTCCACTATTTTTCCTGACACTGAAGTCAGGCTAACTGGTCTGTAGTTTCCCAGATCACCCCTGGAGCCCTTTTAAAATATTGGGTTTACATTAGACACCCTCCTGTCTTCAGGTACAATTGATGAATTTAATGATAGGTTATAAATTTTTAGTTCCTTCAGAACCCCGGGATGTATACTATCCAGTCCAGATGATTTACTACTCTTCAGTTTGTCAATCAGGCCTATCACATCTTCTAGGTTCACCGTGATTTGGTTCAGTCCATCTGAATCATTACCCATGAAAACCTTCTCTGGTACGGGTACCTCCCCAACATCCTCTTCAGTAAACACCGAAGCAAAGAAATCATTTAATCTTTCTGCAATGGCCTTATCTTCTCTAAGTGCCCCTTTACCCCCTCGATCATCTAAAGGTCCAACTGACTCCCTCACAGGCTTTCTGCTTCGGATATATTTTAAACAGTTTTTACTGTGAGGTTTTGCCTCTACGGCCAACTTCTTTTCAAATTCTCTCTTAGCCTATCTTATCAATGGGCTTACATTTAACTTGCCAACGCTTATTCTTTATCCTAGTTTCTTCTGTTGGATCCTTCTTCCAATTTTTGAATGAAGATCTTTTGGCTAAAATAGCTTCTTTCACCTCCCCTTTTAACCATGTCGGTAATCGTTTTGCCTTCTTTCCACCTTTCTTAATGTGTGGAATACATCTGGACTGTGCTTCTAGGATGGTATTTTTTAACAATGACCACTCTTGCACACTTTTTTTTTTTAATTCTTTATTTATCATTTTCAATTTACAAACAAAAGAAAATATTTGCATATCGCAGTTGGATACATATACATATCATAAAAATTACAATTAAACAATTAATAAGCAAAATAACATCTAGTTTTTCCAATCTATATTTCAAAGAAACAGAAACAAAAAGAAAAGAGAAAAAACAAAAAGAAGGCAATGGAAATATATTGAGGAGAATTTTAGGAAATTCACTTAAATTAGGGCATTAACATAGTATTACTTTACCGGTGCTTCATCCAAAAAAAAAAACCCTCTCCCTTACTTAGGCTACTGGGGATGATGAGGTGGTTGGCCTAAGAGCATCTATAAATTGATAAATTTGATCTGGTTGGAAAAATATGAAACATTCATCACCCCTTTCTACAATACATTTACATGGGTAACGTAAAGTAAAGGAAAAACCTAGAGAGATAACGTTTTGCCTAAGAGATAGAAACTCCCTCCTCCTAATTTGTGTCACCTGAGCTAAATCTGGATAAATTCTTACTGCCTGGCCATAGCACATAACAAGAAATTTCCTAAAAAAGGTACGCATAACATTCAAATCTTGAACAGAAATAAATGATACTAGTATTCCTGTCCATTATATCCGGGTTAGAATTTTCAAGAAAGCTAGTTAGATTTTCAGGAATATACTAACGGCGGCAGTTTCTCCTAATGAAGAAGCCCTCCTATTAAGGAAACGATGAAAGTTAATTGAGGGAATATTTTCTTCAGGAAATTCGAGAGCTTCTTTCAGAAACCGCTTCAAAGTAATAAACAGTATTTCTTCAGCAATTTTGGGAAAGTTCAGGATCCGCAAGTTCAAATGCCTAACATTATTCTCTAGAATTTCCAAATGTCTAAAGCAGGCCATTTGTTCTTTAATGGTAACCATATTTAATGCTTGGATAGACTGAATTTTATTTTTAGCCTCCAACATCCTATTTGAAGTTACACTGGCCTGTTCCTGAACCTCAAGGATTTTCTGCTGAAAATTATATATGAGAGAGTCCATCTTATTCTCTAAACCAGTGGTTCTCAACCTTTTTTCGGCCGGGACACACCTGACAGATGGTTCTCACATGCATGACACACTGAACATGTGACCATCACGGGACAAAATGTAAATATACATTCTGCATCCTCAGGAACCACGTCGACCCCCAAAAATGGGTGCAGAGCAGAACTAGGGCATTACCCGTACGGCTCACCATACAAAAAAAAGATATTCTGGATCTGATGACATCTCAGTAAAAGCAAAGCAAACTCTCTTTACTGGGAAGCACAATACCCCTCCTTATGAAAAGACAGTAATTAACCAGGCCCTAAACACTAAATCACCTCCTATTGGGAAAACAGAGCAAGCCAAGCTGCTATAGATACCCACTTAGAAATAATTGTAAAACTATACTAATAAATGTTACAAAACAGCTGATGAACAGAATAACATCCAACAATTAAAAACTCATAAAAATTATTCAAAATATTCTAAATATCAAAATATTTCAAAACAGCAGACACATCACATAACACCCAATAATTAAAATGGCAATCAATCAAGAAAAATAAACTTAAAAAGCTGCCTTTACTTACCCTCTCCAGCAACTCTCCTACTCATTTCCCTTGCAGACCAATAGCACTCACCAGAAGCAGCAGTGGCTGCTGAAGCTCTGTCCTCACAGTCCTCTTCCTTAGGGCCCACAACCAGTCACAACCAGTCTCTGTCTCACACAGACCAGTAACTTCCATAACTAGTATCTCTTCCTCACACACACACACCAGTCACCTCCCTGACCAGTCTCTGTCTCTCACACACACACACCAGTCACCTCCCTGACCAGTCTCTGTCTCTCACACACACACACCAGTCACCTCCCTGACCAGTCTCTCTCAATCACACACATGCTGTCACTTACATACAAGCACACACATACTCTGTCACTTACAACCACACACACTGCCACTTATGCACCCATTGTACCACACACACAAGCTCTCACTCATGCACCCAAGCACCCATTCTACCACATACACACACACACTGCCACTCATGGAACCAGGCATGCATTCTAACACACACACACACAAAGCTGCCACTCACGCACCCAGGCATGCATTCCAACACACACACACACACACACAAAGCTGCCACTCACCACTCAGGCACCCATTCTACCACAGGCACACAAGCTCTCACTAATGCAATCAGGCACCCATTCTAACACACACACACACAAAGCTGCCACTCACGCACCCAGGCATGCATTCCAACACACACACACATACATAAAGCTGCCACTCACGCACCCAGGCATGCATTCTAACACACACACACAAAGCTCCCACTCACGCACCCAGGCACCCATTCTACCACAGGCACACAAGCTCTCACTCATGCACCCAGGCACCCATTCTAACACACACACACACACACAAGCTCTTACTCATGCACCCAGGGACCCATTCTACCACACACAATCACACAAGCTCTCACTCATGCACCCATTCTACAACAGGCACACAAGCTGTCACTCATGCACCCATTCTACCACACACACACACACAAGCTCTCACTCACGCACCCAGGCACCCATTCTAACACACACACACAAGCTCTTACTGATGCACCCAGGCACCCATTCTACCACACACACACACACCCCCACAAGCTCTCACTCATGCACCCAGGCACCCATTCTACCACACACACACACGCACACAAGCTCTTACTCATGCACCCAGGCACCCATTCTACCACACACACACATGCACACGCACACAAGCTCTCACTCATGCACCCAGGCACCCATTCTACCACACACACACACAAGCTCTCACTCATGCACCCAGGCACCCATTCTACCACACACACACATGCACACAAGCTCTCACTCATGCACCCAGGCACCCATTCTACCACACACACACACGCTCTCACTCATGCTCCCAGGCACCCATTCTACCACACGCACACAAGCTCTCACTCATGCACCCATTCTACCACACACACGCACACGCACACAAGCTCTCACTCATGCACCCATTCTACCACACACACGCACACACACAAGCTCTCACTCATGCTCCCAGGCACCCATTCTACCACACACACACACGCACACAAGCTCTCACTCATGCACCCAGGCACCCATTCTAACACACACACACACGCACACAAGCTCTCACTCATGCACCCAGGCACCCATTCTACCACACACACGCACACAAGCTCTCACTCATGCACCCAGGCACCCATTCTACCACACACACACAAGCTCTCACTCATGCACCCAGGCACCCATTCTACCACACACACACACAAGCTCTCACTCATGCACCCATTCTACCACACACACTAGGGATGTGAATCGTTTTTCAACGATTAAAATTATCGTCCGATAATGTTTATATCGTCTTAAATCGTTATAGAACACGATACAATAGAAATTCTAACGATTTATCGTTAAAAATCGTTAAATCGTGTTAGTGCGCACTAACTCGATTTAGTGCGCACTAACTGAAAATTATACAAATAAACACTTTCCAGGTCACTGAAGGTCAGTTAGGAATGAATATGTGTTCCTATTGGCTGGCTGCCCTCTTATCTATTGATGTTACCAAGGTTACCACTGAGGTGATGGTTGGGGGGATGGGAAATGGAACTGGAAACTAACGAACACCAACAGAAAATGAAACAAAGTGTTCACACTTCCCAGGTCAGTAAAGGTCACTTAGGAATGAATATGTATGTATGTATTCCTATTGGCTGGCTGTGCTCTTATCTATTGATGTTACCAATATGGTTGGGGGGATGTGAAATGGAAACAGTTGGAAGCTTGACAAAAAAAGTAATGTAATGATCAGCACTCACGTGACTAGAACTTGTTTGTTTATTATTTTTGTTAGCAGGCACCTGAAATGCTAGTGCATGTTGAATTTGCCAATCACTGTGCATTTTAGAAAGGTGGTCCTGGCTGGAACTGTACACAGTTCAAATATATGTAATTGATTGTTGGTAAGTGTATTTTTTAAGTAGCCACACTGGCACCAGTATGTTTACTTTTCCTCCTACTTAACTCACTAGCTCAGCTTTGTAAGAAGGGCTTCTCTGCTTGTGTGTTGTTTTTGTTTGGTGTGAGGAGAGCAGAAACATCAGATCTTTATTCAATCTACTACAGTCATCTCTTACAGTGCCCTATCCCTATTAATACCAGGAGTGTTGTGATCTTCCTGCACACAGTGCCCTAACCCTGATACCAGTCTGAGACAGCTCCCTCCCTGCATTACTAGTGAGAGGCTGGCTTCACAGACAGGGGGGAGCTGCCTGACCCTCACTCCTGACTTCCCCCATGTCCCAGCTAGTGAATGGTGTGTGGGTGAGGGGGGGGGGGAGGATGGTGAAGTCTGAGACAGCTCCCTCCCTGCATTACTAGTGAGAGGCTGGCTTCACAGACAGGGGGGAACCGCCTGACCCTCACTCCTGACTTCCCCCATGTCCCAGCTAGTGAATGGTGTGTGGGTGAGGGGGGGGGGGGAGGATGGTGAAGTCTGAGACAGCTCCCTCCCTGCATTACTAGTGAGAGGCTGGCTTCGCAGACAGGGGGGAGCTGCCTGACCCTCACTCCTGACTTCCCCCATATCCCAGCTAGTGAATGGTGTGTGGGTGAGGGGGGGGGGGAGGATGGTGAAGTCTGAGACAGCTCCCTCCCTGCATTACTAGTGAGAGGCTGGCTTCACAGACAGGGGGGGAGCTGCCTGACCCTCACTCCTGACTTCCCCCATGTCCCAGCTAGTGAATGGTGTGTGGGTGAGGGGGGGGGGGAGGATGGTGAAGTCTGAGACAGCTCCCTCCCTGCATTACTAGTGAGAGGCTGGCTTCACAGACAGAGGGGAGCTGCCTGTCCCTCACTCCTGACTTCCCCCATGTCCCAGCTAGTGAATGGTGTGTGGGTGAGGGGGGGGGGTGGATGGTGAAGTCTGAGACAGCTCCCTCCCTGCATTACTAGTGAGAGGCTGGCTTCACAGACAGGGGGGAGCTGCCTGACCCTCACTCCTGACTTCCCCCATGTCCCAGCTAGAGAATGGTGTGTGGGTAAGGGGGGGGGGGAGGATGGTGAAGTCTGAGACAGCTCCCTCCCTGCATTACTAGTGAGAGGCTGGCTTCACAGACAGGGGGGAGCTGCCTGACCCTCACTCCTCCGGGGTATTGTGATCTTCCTGCACACAGTGCCCTATCCCTGATACCAGGGGTGTTGTGATCTTCCTGCATGCAGTGCCCTATCCCTATTAATACCAGGAGTGTTGTGATCTTCCTGCATGCAGTGCCCTATCCCTATTAATACCAGGAGTGTTGTGATCTTCCTGCATGCAGTGCCCTATCCCTGATACCGGGATGTGTGCAAGAAGATCACAACACCCCCGGTATCAGGAATAGGGCACTGTGTGCAGGAAGATCACAACACCCCCAGTATCAGGAATAGGGCACTGTGTGCAGGAAGATCACAACACCCCTGGTATTAGGGATAGGGCACTGTGTGCAGGAAGATCACAACACTCCTGGTATTAATAGGGATAGGGCACTGTGTGCAGGAAGATCACAATACCCCTGGTATCAGGGTTAGGGCACAAGTTCTAGTCACATTGACTGATCACATTACTTGTTTTGTCAAGCTACCAACTGTTTCCATTTCCCATCCCCCATATACTGTCAGTAGGAAACTTGGTAACATGAATAAATAAGAGGGCAGCCAATAGGAATACATATTCATTCCTAAACTGACCTTAACTGACCTGAAAAGTGTCAAATTGTATCATTTTCAGTTAGTGCGCACTAACTCCCAGTTAGTGCGCACTAACTCCCGTTAGTGCGCACTAACTCGAGTTAGTGCGCACTAATCGGAAAAAACGATTTTTAACGATTTTTAGTTAAAAAATCGTTAAAAATCGTTTTTTCCGATTAGTGCGCACTAACTCGAGTTAGTGCGCACTAACGGGAGTTAGGAGATCGACTGCAGGAGGTCGTTCAGCGAGGCGCCGGAACCCTCGCTGAACGACCTCCTGCAGTCGATCTCCTGCCGGCGCCATTTTCCGTACGAAAACGATTCGCGGCGGGAAATCGCTCCCTGACCCCCGCTGGACCTCCAGGAACTTTTGGCCAGCTTGTGGGGGGCCTCCTGACCCCCACGAGACTTGCCAAAAGTCCAGCGGGGGTCCGGAAGGACCTCCTGCCGTCCAATCGTGTTCGTCTATGGCCGCCGCCATTTTTCGCCGCCATTTTGGAAAATGGCGCCGGCTGAAGACAACAAGATTGAGGAGCAGGAGCCCGTTCCGGACCGCTGCCGTTCCGGACCGCCGCTGGACCCGCAGGTTATTTAACTCATTTGGGGGGGGTTCGGGAGGGTGGGGGATTTAATTTAAAGGGTCGGGGTGGGTTTTAGGGGGTTTTAGTGTGCCGGCTCACGATTCTAACGATTTATAACGATAAATCGTTAGAATCTCTATTGTATTGTGTTCCATAACGGTTTAAGACGATATTAAAATTATCGGACGATAATTTTAATCGTCCTAAAACGATTCACATCCCTACATTCTACCACACACACACACACACACGCACACAAGCTCTCACTCATGCACCCAGGCACCCATTCTACCACAAGCTCACATGGAGCCTCTTCTCATTGTTTGGCCTCCACTTCTCAGCCACCTCTGGCCTGACCTCCCGCGGTACGCAACGTCTCTCCAGCCACCTCCCGCAGTGTGCAGGGTCTCTCCGCTCTTCAGCCGCCGGCAGCGGCACACAGTGTCTCTTCGTTCTTCGGCCCCGCCGCCGGCAACGTGCAGGTCTCTGCGCTCTTCAGCCACCGGCAGCGGCGCGCAGCATCTCTTTGTTCTTCGGCCCCGCCGCTGATGACGCACAGGTCTCTGCTCTTCAGCTGCCGGCGGCACGCAGCGTCTCTTCTTTCTTCGGCCCCGCCGCTGGTGACGCGCAGGTCTCTCTGCTCTTCAGCTGCCGGCGGCGCGCAGCGTCTCTTCTTTCTTCGGCCCCGCCGCTGGTGACGCGCAGGTCTCTCTGCTCTTCAGCTGCCGGCGGCGCGCAGGTCTTTTCGTTCTTCGGCCCCGCTGGCGTTGGCGCGCAGCGTCTCTTCATTCTTCAGCCCCGCCCCTAGGGAGAAGGGAAGCACAAGCGGGGCAGTGGAACACCGGGAGCCGCGACACACCTGCCGGAGCTTGGCGACACACTGGTGTGTCGCGACACACCGGTTGAGAACCACTGCTCTAAACGACTCAGAGATATCCCGTAGCCTGCCATCAAGTCCCATATCACCTCAAGGGTCACCGCCTCCAGCCTTGAAGGTATTTACAAGGACTCACCAGATGTGCTGGACGATGTCTGTTCCTGGCCACCAGCCACGGGGACCTCCCCTTCTCCCCTCCTTGGAGGCTCCCCTGGTCGGTCTGCCACCGAGCCTCCGACTCCAATGCTCAACTCTGCTCTGGCAGAAAGAGAGCTCTCCACTTCCAGCATGGGGCAGGGAAGTGCCCCCTCCACCTCAGTTGTTCTTACTGTGTCATCGGTCCGCGACTGAGAAGCATCCCTAACGGGGTCATGCTGCACCGGAGGCGGGCGAAGGTCAGGGCTGAGAGACGCCTCATCCACCGGATATCCCTGCTCTCCCCTGAAGGAATTCCCATCGGATTCGTCAGCTCCCTCGTGCTCCGGCTGGGTCATAAAACGCAGGATGTCGAGCTGCCCAGGAGAAGGTAAGGGTTCTGAAGGGAAAATCCTGACCTTCCCCCTTCCTTTACGACAGCATAACAAAAGAATTAAATCAGGAAACTAAAGCTTTAGAGGAAGTCTGGTTTGACGATCCCTCTATGCCGCCATGTTGCCCACTCTTGCACACTTTTTACCTTTGTAGCTGCTCCTTTCAGTTTTTTTCTATTTTTCTCATTTTATCAAAGTTTCCCTTTTAAAAGTTTAGCACGAGAGCCATGGATTTGCATACTGTCCCACTTCCAGTCATTAATTCAAATTAGATCATATTATGATCACTATAGCCAAGCGGACCCACCACCATTACCTCTCTCACCAAATCCTGTGCTCCACTGAGAATTAGATCTAAAATTGCTCCCTCTCTTGTTGGTTCCTGAACCAATTGCTCCATAAAACTGTTATTTATTCCATCCAGGAACTTTATTTCTCTAGCATGTCTCGTTGATACATTTACCCAGTAAATATTGGGGTAATTGAAATCTCCCATTATTACCGCACTACCAATTTGGTTAGCTTCCCTAATTTCTTTTAGCATTTTACTATCTGTCTCACCATCTTGACCAGGTGGATGGTAGTATACTCCTATCACTATAGTCTTCCCCAACACACAAGGGATTTCTACCCATAAAGATTTGATTGTGCATTTAGTCTCATGCAAGATGTTTATCCTGTTGGACTCTATGCCATCCCGGACATAAAGCGATACACCGCCTCCTGGGTGCTCCTCTCTGTCATTGCAATATAATTTGTACCCTGGTATAGCACTGTCCCATTAGTTGTCCTCCTTCCACCATGTCTCTGAGATGCCAATTAAATCTATGTCATCATTCACTGCTATACATTCTAATTCTCCCATCTTACTTCTTAGATTTCTGGCATTAGCATACAAACATTTCTGTTTTTTGTTTGTATTTTCATTCTGCTTTTTAATTGATAGGGATAAGTTAGAATATTTTTAGGTCAGGTGAGTTTTTAGTTACAGGCACTTGGACTACTTTTCTTATTATTGGAACCTCACTGTCGGGATGCCCTAATTCTAATGCATCATTAGCATCCTTTGAAGATACCTCCTTCCGAACCATGTGCTGCTGAGCGACTGTCACTTTCCCCTTTGTTCTAGTTTAAAAGCTGCTCTATCTCCTTTTTAAAGGTTAGCGCCAGCAGTCTAGTTCCACCCTGGTTAAGGTGCAGCCCATCCCTTTGGAAGAGACTCCCCCTTCCCCAAAAGGTTCCCCAGTTCCTTACAAAACTGAATCCCTCTTCCTTGCACCATTGTCTCATCCATGCATTGAGACTCCGGAGCTCTGCCTGTCTCTGGAGACCTGCACATGGATCAGGGAACATTTCAGAGAATGCTACCCTGGAGGTTCTGGATTTAAGCTTTCTACCTAAGGGGGTAATTTTCAAAGGAGTTACGCATGTAAATGTGACATACTAACGTAGCAATTTTCAAAAGCTATTTACTCGAGTAAAGTGCACTTACTTGAGTAAATCCTATGGACAATTCAATGGCATATATTGTAGCAATTTTGAAAAGCCCACTTACTTGAGTAAAGTATATTTACTCGAGCAAAAACCAGTTTTGCTCGAGTAAATGCTTTTTAAAATCTACTCCTAAGAGCATAAATTTGGCTTCCAGAACCTCCCTCCCACATTTTTCTGTCATTGGTGCCCACATGTACCATGACAGCCAGCTCCTCCCCAGCACTGTCTAAAATCCTATCTAGGTGACGCCTGAGGTCTGCCACCTTCGCACCAGGTAGGCATGTTACCAGGCGATCCTCATTCTCACCAGCCACCCGGCTGTCCACATTCCTAATAATCAAATCACCAACTATGATGGCCGACCTAACCCTTCCCTCCTGGGCAGTAGGCCTTGGTGAGATATCCTCAGTGCAAAACGACAATGCACCACCTGGACAGCAGGTCCTTTCTACAAGATCCTTTCCTGCTGCACCAGGTTGATGCACTCCAAACATGAAACCTTCTTCCTCCAAGGCAGCACCAGGGCTGCCAGTCTGAAGTTGGGACTTGGCTACTATGTCCCTGAAGGTCTCATCTATATACCTCTCTGTCTGCCTCAGCTCCTCCAGGCTTGCCACTCTAGCCTCCAGAGATCAGATTCGTTCTCTGAGAGCCAGGAGCTCTTTGCATTGCATGCACACGTACAACTTCTCACCGGCGGGTAAAAAATTATACATATGACACTCGATGCAAAAGACTGGGAAGCTCCCCTCTTGCTGCTGGACTGCTGCCTTCATCTCAGATTTGTTCAGTTTCTACTTAAGTTTTAGGTTGCTATGGGAGTAGGAATGTGTCTAATTAACGTCCTTTAAATGTATTAGTGAATTCACTGTATGTCTGGTAGTGGCCTACAAGGGAATGATCAAACTCTCAATACGTTGGGTTTTTTTTGTTTTGTATTTTTTTGTGAAAGTGGCACCTGCCTATAAATTAAAGGATGAGCTAGGGGTGGGTGGCTGAGGGGTTGGAGGGTTGGGAAATAAAACAGTAACTTCAGTTAGTCATCCAGAGTGACTCACTGCTCTCTTGAATAACAAATGTTGATACCTAATCAAACCAAATCACACTACCTTAACACCTTTCCAAGGTGAGTAACTGAACTGAACTTTTCAATCTTTTTACTTAGGTATACACTACTCCTAGCTTATTTCTAGCTTCTGGCTACCTTTTCTTGTTTGTTTTTTTGTTTTTAATATACAAACACTCTAACTTCTGCTTGTTAGCTGCCTTACAGACTATTAAAAATAAACACACTAACTACTGCTTATTAGCTGCCTTACTATTTAAAAATACAGTCTAACTTCTGTTTATTCACTGCCTTACTGACTAATAAAAGCACAAATACACAAACACACTAAATAATATTCCCAAATAATTAACTTCACCCCAATACTTTTAAAAAAGAAACTTTTCCAAGCAAAAATTTACTGATTCCTTTCAGCCACCAGCAAAGTGATCCTCTCCTCTCAGTGTTCCCACTGGATTGTGGGTCCCACTACATCTCACTGGAAAATTGTGTCCATTTCTTGAGGCCATACTTTGAAAAGGACAGAGTCAGAGGAGGTAGTCTAGAGAAAGGCTACCAAAATGGTTCAAGGTTTGCACCAAAAGTGTAATGAGATGAGTCTTAAAGGCCTAAATATGAATACCCTGGAGGAGACAAGAGACTGGAGGGTATTACAGAGACCCTCCAGAAATAATGCACAAAAAGCAACCTTTTTAAAGGAAATAATGCTCTAGAACATGAGGTCACAGTATAAGATTCCAAAGGGGAAGACTCAGAATTAACATCAGCAAATACTTATTCACTGAAAGGGTGGTGGATCCATGGACTGGCCTTTCAGTGGGAGTGATGGAGACAAAAACAGTAATAGATTAAAAAAAAAAACAAAAAACCATGGGATAAGCACAGAGAATCCAGAGTTGTGAAGGAGTGAAAGTAAAGCCAGAGATCAAATGTGTCCATGGTATTGCACCAGGCATGAATTTGGGCAGATTAATGGACCTTATGGTCTTTATCTACCATCTTTTTCTCTGTTTCTGTGATCTCATTTGTTTGATGTTATGGTATCTGAAGGCACAGCTCAAATTCAGATAAAATGTGATTCATTTTATCAACCTAACCTCTATAGACAACATCTCAACACAAACTAACTCCCCATTCCAACACATCTGTTGGGAGCGACCAAGGCTGGAAGTGAAGGGGCGTGCTGCGAGTCAGAATTTAGGCGCATGGCCAGAGCTGTGTGGGGCTATGATCTGCAGCTGCATCCAGTAGGGATGACGCTAGCCAACACTAGTAATCCCTCACTTTCATGGTCACTAAAACCCTGGCATCAGTCCACTATGCTCTCTTGGGAAACACTCAGAAATCTGGCCTGAGCTATATTTGTTTATATATTTTATTTAGGCTATTGATTTTTCACAGCTTTGCATATATGAGTTACTTCAGTTTTGGTCTTAGCTGTTATTGTGTAGATGTTTAAGTAAACCACATTTTGCGGTTTCTATTTGTTTTTCTCGGATTTGGGTGTGAGTGTGTGCATACTCTTTGGCATTTATGATGTAAACTTGAATCCTTCTAGATTTACTCCATATGAATGGAGGCTATTTTATTAAATAGTATCAACCCCAGAGTCAGCCTGATGAGCCAGTGATTATCACAGTGTTCTACCACTCAGAAATCCTGGATCCAGGTCCCCTTAGACTGCCTGTGGCTTGGAATACCTAGGAGGTCAAGCTAACCAAGAAGAGCCAATAGACAGGCAGGGAAAATAGACATAGGCAGTTGTGAAGACAGCACAATAGTTAAAGTGTGGGGTGATGTGCACAGACTTTCTAATGTATACGCATACTAGCACAATCATATACATATAAGCTCATGCTCACACACATACATGCTCATTCTCCCACACATGCTCACACACCTGATCACTTATACTCTCACTTCTCTCAATCTCACACTCACATTCTCTCTCAAACGTATGCTCACTCACTTCTTTCCCTCTTCCACACACATGTTCACTCACATATATAACCACTCAATCTCACTCATACTCATGCCCACTCACACTCTCACAAACGCGTGCCCACTCACTCATTTCTCTCCCTCACACCCATGTTCATTCTCTCACTTCTTTCCCTCTCCCTCTCCCTCTCCCACACATACACACTCTCATCTCTCTCTCCCTCAGCCACATAAACTAACTCTCTCACTCATTTGCACACACATGCTTACTCTCTTGCTTCTTTCCCTCTCCCAAACCTACACTCTCACTGCTCTCCCTTACTCACATACACTCATTCCACACACATGCTCACTCGTTCTTTCTCCCAACCCCAAGTCCAACAGGAACAGCAGCAGCAGCATCTTCCTCTTTTGGGGTTGAGGACAGCAGCAACCTTCTCATCATCTCTTGGGCCTGCAGGGCAGCTGCAGCCTCTTCCTCCTTCTTTGGGGCAACTGTAGCAACAGCAGCAGCATCCTCCTTTTCCTTCTTCTTCTTTGGGCCCACCTGCAATGCAGCAGTTTCTTCCTTTGGGCCCATGCGACCAGCAGGAGATCTTCTATTTACATGTTACTGGGTCTATGCTATCCATGTTTTTTCTTCTGTCACACAGACTGCGGCTCTTCTTTCTTCTGGCTGCATGGCTGACTCATCTCCTCCTCCTTTCGACTCATGCAGCCCAGGTGACTTCTTCTGGGCCATATATGCCATTTCTGCATCCCACCCCTGGGTTTTCCCATGTTGGCAAGGAGATCCAGTAATTAAAATTCCAGAGAGTTCCCAGGTATATTCATTATCAACCAATGAATAACAGAGAAATGATAAAATTCAGTAACTATCTTGCAGGTAACAATTTATCCAGCTAAGTGGCAGCCACTGAATATCCAGCTACATTCAGAGATCACTACTTATTTAATACTTATCAGGATAAGCCATTTATCCAGCTAAGTAGATAGCCAGATAAGTCAGGGGTGGGCAATATGCATAACAGGATGGCGCTACTTAACCCACTAACTGATAGGGGGTCATGTTATGAAACTTCAGGGGGGATGATTCAGAACCAATGTCAGGAAATATTTCTTCATGGAGATGGTGGTGAATGCCTGGAATGCCATTCCAGAAGAGGTAGTAAAAGACAACTTTATCCAAAAGGCTAAAGTTGGAAATTATGAAAATGGGGGTAACCAGCATGGAGCAGTAGCTACTAACTCTAATAGGGATTAGTACCTTTAACCAATTAGCTTTCATGATTTTGTCTCAACTGCAGCATTGCTCTCTGCTTCAACGGTGCAAGGGGGGGGGGGGGGGGGATTGGATTCATATGACAGCCAATGCTGGACACTGACTTTTACGGTCCAGGTACTGATACCTAGACATTAGGCAAAAAGTGCAGAACTGCTTCTATGGCCAAGTCCAAAAGCAAAGCACATTCAAGCAGCAGCATTGTATGAATTATTAATAAGGGTGCTCACTCTGTAAGAACATAAGAAGTTGCCATATTGAGTCAGACTGAGGGTCCATCAAGTCTAGCATCCTGTTTCCAGCAGTGGCCAATCCAGTTTACAAGAACCTGACAAGTAAAGTACCCAGACATTAAGTAGATCCCATGCTGCTAATGCTAGTAATAGCAGTGGCTATTCCCTAAATCAGCTTGATTAATAGCAGTTAATGGACTTCTCCTCCAGGAATTTATCCAAACTTTTTTTTAAAGCTAGCTACATTAACTGCCCTAATCACATCCTCTGGCAACAAATTGCAGAGTTTAAATGTGCGTTGAGTGAAAAAGAATTTTCTCCAATTTGTTTTAAATGTGCTACTTGCTAACTTCATGGAGTGCCCGCTAGTCCTTCTATTATCCAAAAGAGTAAATAATGGACTCACATTTACCTGTTCTAGACCTCCCATGATTTTATAGACCTCTATCATATCCCCCCTCAGCCATCTCTTCCCCAAGCTGATAATGTTTCTAGCAGTCATTTTGTTATGGGTTTGACAGTTTGGTTTTTGATTGTTAATATTACTACCCTTAACATAAGGCTTGGGGGTAACCTGCATGGAGCGGCAGTTACTATCAATTGAAACTTACTGGGTAGACTGGATGGACTATTTGGTCTTTTTCTGCCATCAATACTATCTTATCTTGCATGTTATGATATTTGGATTTATCCAGTTAAGTTAACTGGATAAGTCCAAATATCTGCACTTATCCAGCTAAGGCGATGATGGATCAAGCTGTGTTAGTACTCAACGTATGTTATATTGCATGATATACATGATATTTTGCATTTCCTTGCTCAGATATCCTCCCCTATTACAATGATCTTTGCATGTGATTTGCATGCATGAATAATGAAAATGCATGCAAAGAAGGTCATTACTAGTCAGTTTGATGTAAATATTTTATCACGGTTGACTGAGAAAGTGGTCAGCCACAATAAAATAACACCTATTTGAAATGCGTTAAATGTGCGGCAGGAGGCCTGGGACCTAACATGGGTCCTGAGGCTCGTGCCACACATTTAAAGTGGCAGGAAAAAAAACTACAGCAAACAGGGTAGTTGAGTAGGAGTCAGTGCTGACTCCCATCTCAACCCAGGGCCACCAGTCAAGTCAGCCCCAGCTCCCCCAAAATGTAAAAAAAAAAAAAAGAAGCACATGCGATGGCCAAGGCCCCCTTCCTCCCTCCCCAAAGCTAAAACTTAAAATGTGGCCCCAGCCCCCCATGTCCATATCACCACCCCACAAGTGACAGTGATCCCCCACATGCCCATAACCCCCACTGCACCCCCCAAGTGACAGCGATCCCTCCCCATGTCCATTCCTCCTCCCCCCACACTCCAAGTGTCAGTAATGGCCCCACCGCCCAAGTGACACCAACCCCCCCGCATCCATACTCCCACCCTCCCAAGTGATAGCGATGGCCCCCCAATGGAGAAAAAGGTCCCAAGCCCCACCCCATCCCTCTCTTCCCACCCTCCCCCTCACCCCTGAAAAGAAAACAAAAGTAGTGTCCTAGATAAGTTTTATCCAGCTAAGTTACCTCAATATGTTTTAAGAATGTTTTGGATGCGCATAGGGAAGGAGAGAGATGTATTAAAGATGATCACAAGATCCATGGGAACTGGAGGATAAGAGTACCATCTACAGAGACAGAAAAAGCGGAAAGAAGGTAAGAGGTTTTGGGGGAGAAAACAAGACATTCCATCTTGGTCATGTAAAGGTGGCAGAGGGACATCCAGGCAGTGATGTTGTGAAAGTTCTTTTATAGAGAGGTAGATCTAAGAGACCTCAGCATAAAAGAAATAACAAAAGCCATGGGAATAGATCAGAGCACAAACAAAAAGAAGTGTAGAGAGAAAAAGAAAAGGGGGACTAGGACAATCTTGAGGCACACTGACCAAAAGCAGAATAGCAGAGGAGGAAGAACCACCAAAAGATTCAGGAAAAGATGGAAGAAGTAAGAAGAAAACCCACACAGAGCAGTCCCGAAATCCATTTGAGTACATTGTGTCAAGGAGAAGAAGGTGATCAACAGTGTCAAAAGCAGTGGATAGATCAAGGAGAATGAGAATTGAGTAAATGCTCTTGCCTTGGCCATGAAGAGGCCACTGGAGTCTTTGGCAAGAGCAGTTTCTATGAAATATAGAGGGTGAAAGCCAGGCTAGAATGGTTCCAGAATGGCTTGAGTTGAAAGAAAGTCAACATAGCTGAGGTGAACTGCATTTCTTCAAGCATTTTCGATGCAAAAGGGAGGGGAGAAATGAACAAGAATTATCAGGGCAGGTAGGGTCCAGTGAATGTTTTTTAAGGAGTGGCTTAATCACAACATGTTTGAAGGAAAAGGAGACAAATGGAAAGGATGTTTGTAGTGGAGATAGAACTGAAGAGTTGAGTGGGAGTGGGATCAGAGAATCATGTAGAGAGTTTGAAGGAGGAGAGAAGATAGTCAGTTTTCTCCCTGTAATTTCAGAAAAGGAAGAAAGTCTGGCAGGGTGGCCAATGGAAGAGGAAGTGAATGAACTGGGGGCAGAGGAGAATTCACAAGCAATCCCACTGTCACGAATATGGCTGCTGGGCACCCCCCCCCCACCTGTTCCACACAAACACACACACATATAACAGCAGGGGCCTTCATTGGGCAAAGCTTGGACCCGCTCTAGCCACCTCCTTGAAGGCTGCATGATGCAGTGAGGCCAGCCCTATAAGAACCTCACTGACATTTTGCTCAGTGCCTCATCATTAAGTCACCTTGGCTCCTTGCTCTGGATAACCTTGCACTTGTTCTTGTTTGTATCTATATGGCTTTAGCAGCCTTCTAGCTTTTCCTTGTTCCCAGTGTGACCTATTTAGGCCTTCTTGTCTAGACTTGTCTTGTTCCTGTTCATTCTCTAGTTCCTGTCTGGGCTTCCTGGTGGCCTTCCTTAACTGTTGCCTGTCTTACCTTGTCTTGTATTTATCTTGTCTTGCTATTGGTTCCTGTTTGCCTCTGTTTATGTATATCTTTCCCTGTTCTTGTGTTCCTATACTGTCTTTATCTAGTCCTGTCTGGGTCTTCCTGTGGCCCTTCTGCTTCCTTGGGTCTCTCAGTGGCCCTTCTTCCCTGTGGGTCTAGGTCTCCCAGTGGCCTAACCTATATGTATATCCCTTGCCTTGTCTATGTTCCCAGTGTGGCCAGTTTAGGCCTTCTTGTCTTGTTCTCTTTGTTCCTGTGTTCTTTGCCTGTCTGCTGTTCTCCTATGGGTCTCTCAGTGGTCCTTCTGTTCCCGTGGCCCTCCCAGTGGCTCTCCTTTGTTCTCCCAGTGGCCTATCCTGTTTCTGTGTTCCCTGTCTTGCTTTTGTCTTGTCCAGGCCTCCCGGTGTCCTATCTAGCCTGTCTGTACCTTGCCTTGTACCTGTTCCAGTTCAGCCCTTGTTTTACTTCATTCCTGCCTGCATGATTTACCTTGTTCCTGCTTGTGTGATTTACCCTATTTCTGTCTTGCCTCTCTGTGCTCCTGCTCTGCCCAGCCTTGTTTCCCTGTCCTGCTTTGCTTTGCCTCCCAATCAGCCTCCCCTGGACTGATCTTCAGTTGCTCCCCTGGACTGACTTCTGCCCTTGCTTTCCTGCTTGATCTCTGCCTGCACCAACCTCTGCCTGGACACTAAACTTGCTTGAAGACTGCCTGTCAGGGTGCCTGTCCTGACACAGTCTGCCTGGCAGGGTGCCTGTCCTGACACAGTCTGCCATGCACCCTGCCAGAAAAATCCTGTGCTGCAGCCAGAACTTGCGGCTCAACCCAAGGGGGAGGTGACTGGCTAAGCAGAAGACCCTGCCCTCCCTTGCTATAGAGCCCTGTACCGCTTCTGCTGGGGAATACCCACATCCAATATGCCTGATTGTGTCATATTAATCTTTTCATTGAAGAAGTCAGCTGTAGTCTATGTGAAGATTAAAGGGGGATGGGAGGTGGAGGGAGTTTGAGAGGGAGGTAAGTGTGGTAAAGAGAGATGGTGGAGGTATTTTCCAGATGGACAACTGGTGTGTCACCAAGCACTGGCAGGTGTGTTGCATGCTACTGCAGCTGGCGGGACGAAAATTGGAGCCGCTGGCCTTCACTGGAGACCAGGCCAGTGGGACCGAAGATTGGAGCTGCTAGCTGCCACCGGAGACCAGGACGGAAGGGCCGAAGATCGGAGCTGCTGGCCACCACCAGAAACCAGGCCGGCAGGGCCAAAGACTGGAGCTGTTCAGCTGAGGGCTGGTGTGTGTGCATCTATGTGAGATTGGGAGGTGACTGTGTGTGTATGGATGTGAGAGAAGGACAGTGCTTCTGTGTGTGGGTGTGTGGTGTGTATTTGAGACAGGAAGGGTGCTTGAGTGTTGTGAGAGGGGGAAGGTGCTTGTATGTGAGCATGTATGTGAGCATGTATGTGAGAGGGGGAAGGTGCTTGTGAATTTGTGTCGTGTGTATGTGAGGGGGAGGGTACTTGTGTGTGTGTGTGTGGTGTGTGTTTGAGGGTGAGGGTGCTTGTGTGTATGTGGTGTGTTTGTGAGAGGGAGAGGATGCTTGTGTGTGTGGTATGTATGTGAGGGGGAAGGTTGCTTGTGTGTGTGTGTAGTGTGTATGTGAGAGTGAGGGTGCGTGTGTGTGTGTGTGTGTGTGGTATGTATGTGAGATGGGGAGAGTGCTTGTTTGTATGGTGTGTATGTGAGGGGAAGGTTGCTTGTGTGGTGCGTGTGAGGGGGAAGGTTGCTTATGTGTGTGTGTGGTGTGTATGTGAGGGGAAGAGTGCTTGTGTGTGTGTGGTGTGTATGTGAGAGGGGGAGGGTGCTTGAGTATGTTGTATGCATGTGGGATTGGAAGGTGCTTCTCTGTGTGTATGTGAGCGAGGGAGGGTGCTTCTGTCTGTGTGAGTGAGAGAGAGATGGAGCATGTTTCTGGCTGGCTGTGTCTGTGAGAGAGAGGGGGGCATGTGTGATATTGAGAGTTTGTGTGTAAGTGAAATAGAGCATGTGTGTGACTGACAGCCTCTATGTAAGTGAGATAGAGAGATCAACTTGAGTACTGAGTGCGGTTCTGGTCACCCCATCTCAAAAAGATATAGCAGAATTAGAAAAGGGATGGAACAATTCCCCTATGGCTAAAGAGGTTAGGATTCTTCAACTTGGAGAAGAGATGGCTGAGGGGAGATATGATAGAGGTCTATAAAATAATGAGTGGAATGGAACAAATAAACTTTAATTAGTTGTTTACTCTTTCAAAAATTACAAAGACCAGAGAACACACAATGAAGTTACTAGGTAATTCAGTTAAAACTAATAAGATAAATTTTTGTTTGCTCAACGCATAATTAAGCTCTAGAATTCTTGCCAGATTGTGGTGAATGCTATCAGTGTAGCTGTGTTTAAAAAAGGTTTAGACAAGTTTCTGGAGGAAAAGTCTATTAACCATTATTAAGGTAGAGTTGCAGAAATCCACTGCTTATTCCTGGGATTAGCAGCTTAGAATCTATTTACCCCTTGGGATCCTGCCAGGTACTTGTGACCTGGATTGGCCTCTGTTGGAAACAGGATACTGGGCTTGATGGACCTTTGCTCTGACCCAGTATGGCAAGTTTTATGTTCTTATATTCTTATTGAGAGCCTTTGTGTAAGTGAGAGAAAGCATGTGTGTGAGAGCTTGTGTATAAGTGAAAAAGAGGGAGCATGTGTGTGATTGACAGCCCATGTGTAAGTGAGATAGAGAGAACATGTGTGATTGAAAGCTTGTGTGTAAGTAAGAGAGAGAGCATTGTGGGATTGAGAGAGACTGGTCAGAGAGGTGACGGATGCAGAGCCATAGCATGCCTAAGGCCAATATGGCCACGGCCATAGATGCTGCTACCAAAAGGCGCCATAGCACCGCTGCCATGAGGGGCCTCAGTAAGTAGAGAAGCAGCACGGCCCGCCGGCCACACTGATGATTCTGGCAGAGTCGCACTGCTTTTTGACTCATAGGCGTTGGAATGGGGGTGTAGCCAAAAACGGAAGAAGCATCATTGGTGGCAGTGGAATGATGCATGATTTCCTGAATGCTGTCACCCCTTGGGGTGCTACCACAATCTCCTCATTCACTTCCCTGCTCCTGAAGAATGGAAGGATCGCGGCCTTGCAGCATGAGCTGCTTCCTATTGGCAGCCAAGAGGGAGGAAGCAGCTCATGATGCAAGGCCGCGATCCTTCCATTCTTCAGAAGCAGGGAAGTAAATGAGGGGATTGCGGTAGCACCCCAGGAGGGTGAGTGGCATCTACCACCTGCAGTGAGTGAGGGGTGGGAGGGGAACAAGATTGCTGGGGACTGAGGAACATGATTTCTGGGGAGTAGGGAGGATGGGAGGGGAAAGGAGGTTGGGGAACAAGACTGCTGGGAAGTGAGGTCTGGGAGAGGAGGGCCTATTGAGCAAGACTGCTGGGGTGTGGGGTTTTTGGGATGGGAGAAGCATATGGAAAGCAAGACTGCTGGGGAATGGAGGGGGAGGGCGTCTGGGTGGGGAGAAGGGGCTGGGGATTAAGACTCCTGGGGAGTGGGGTGTCTTGGAGAGGACAGGAGAGGAGAGGAGGCCAAGAGTGCTGAGTAGTGGGGGGGAAGAGGAACAAGACTGTGCGGGAGCATGTATGTGGGAGACAGAGAAAGTAGGTGTGTATGTGTGTGGGGGAGAGAGGGAGCATGTGTGTGGGAGAATGAAAGCATGCATGTGTGTATTCATATGGGAGAGAGAGAAAGTGAGCATGTGTGTGGGAGACTGACCCCGCTTCCTCTCTGCCTGCTAAACTATGACAATTTTAGGGTTTCTGGAAATCAAAAATTCCCAAATATGAATAATGGGCATTTTTTAAAAATCCTTATTTGTTCTAATTAATGGGTGTTATTTCATGTGTTATTTGAAATATTTTATTGATGTCTGAAAACTTTTTATGTGAGTTTTTAATTATTGAATGCTATTCTATTCATTAATTTTGAATTATTCTTTTTATTGGTATGGTTTTACTAATTTTGTTTTATGAGAAATGGTTAGTAGAGATCTACAGCAGCTTGGCTTGTTCTGTTTTCCTAATAGTGGGTGTATTGGTGTTTTAGGCCTGGTGTAATATTTGCAGTGTTAACTTTCAGTAGAGTTGTTGCTGTTTGAGTGCTGGCAGTTAGTGTTGTTTTGATACAGAAAGTTTATTGCATTGTAATTCTGTTTTTTTGTGGCTCTCTGAGGGTCATACCCATTCCCAAGATGCATTACAGTAGACCTAATACCATATGAGTTCCAAGTATCTCTTGCTGTTTTTCAAGGTTTTCTGGTAGCACCACAGCAGTGCATGTAAATATAATAGACATATTGTAAGTGATATTTTTACCTCAGACGATTATGCTTTGAATATCCTTTTTCATGTAAAATCAGTTATTATAATAAATGCATACTTTTTAATTGTGTGCAAGGAGGGCGTGATGGGGTGGGGAGAACAAGGCTGTATGGTTTTTCTAGGGTGCTGCTTCTGGTGTGGCCTCGGGAAAGGAGCAGGAGAACTGCTGGAGAGGGTAAGTAAAGGTGGCTTTTTAAGTTCATTTTTCTTGATTGACTGCCATTTTAATTATGGGGTATTATGTGATGTGCCTGCTTTTTGAAATATTTTGTTGGTGTTTGGAGAATTTTTAATAATTTTTAAGAGTTTTTAATTGTTTTTAATTGTTAGATGTTATTCTGTTTATCAGTTGTTTTGAAACATTTATTCATATGGTTTTGCAATTGTTTCTGTGTGGGGCTCTATAGCATCTTGGCTTTTTCTGTTTTCCTAATTGGAGGTGTATTGGTGTTTAGGGCCTGGTTTAATATTTGTAGTGTTGCTTTTTTATAGATAGGGTTGTTACCATTTGAGTGCATGCCATAATGCAGGTGTAACTTTGTGCGGATTAGTTTGTGTGCATTATTGCAGATCCTGGTACTAAGTTAGGTGCTATATTTCTGTTTCCATTTCTCCAGTTTTGCACTGCATGCAGAGTGGCTTTTTTGGGTTTCCATTCCAGTTTCTGGCTCCATATTTGTAATTTGTGGTCTTTCTGTATTTGGTGAAGGTCGATTTTGTGCGTACGACCGAGGTGAGGTATTTAACTAGCATGTAGGCTAGTTAAATATTTGTTGTGTTTTCTCAATAGGGCATGCATTGGTGGTGAACTGCTGTGTTTTTATAAATAGGGCTCTTGTTCCTGGTAGTAGAGGGAGTTTGTATTGCTATTATTGAGATATACAAAAAAGATATTCTGGTGATGAGATGTATGGAGAATGTTCTAGCTCTGCTTTACATCCATTGCTGAGGGTTGGGGGTAGGGGTGGGGTTCCTGTGGATGCAAAGTGTACATTTACATTTAGCCTTGTGACTGTCATGCATTCAGTGTGTCATGCATGTGAAAACTATTTATCAGGTATGTCCCGACAGAAAAAAGGTTGAGAACCACTTCTATATAATATCCTATCTGAAAACAGAGCTCACTCAAATACAGTTCAGTATTAATAATGCCTATATTCTCTGTTCCCCATAATGAAAAAATAATTATTACACCTTAAAGAATTCTACCCAAAGCCCTTAATGGAAACCAATGCATGGTTAAATAGCCAGGTTTTGATACTCTTCTGGAAGATCAGATTGTCACAAGGTGAACCTCTATTGCGGTGGTGTTCTAAAAAAAAACTGGGGCATAATAACTAAAAGCCTTTCATCTCGCTGAGACCAGTTTAGCAGTAGCCAAATTAGAAACATTTAACAAAGTTTCTGTGATGAGCGCCTGAGTTTCTGTGATGAGGGCCTAAAATGGTGCAGACATTTGACAAGGGATAGGATCTAGAATTTTATCCTACTCTCCACAGACAACCAATATAACACCTTCAACATTGGAGGGATAGGATGGATGAGTTCTGACCATAGCAGCAGCCTAGCTGCTGTACTTTATAGAAGACGCTTTATGCTTTTTTGAAAAAATCAACACCAAAAACATCAGGCAGTCCCTGATAGAGGGAATTGCAGTAGTCAATACAACTGGTAATTAAAGAAAGGATGATGCCTGTGAGATTCTTCCTTTCAAAAAACAGACATAGCTTGTGAAACATATTCAGATTAGCAAAAGAGGCCCTAACCGTAATGAAAATCTGAACTTTCATTGATAACAGAGGGTCCAGTTGGATACCTAAGCTCCTAAATCTTTTCAGCGTGGCTTGAAATATATTAATTAGATTTAAAAAAATAATGAACTCAACAAAGACATTGGAATGATGATGCGTGAAAACCTTAAATACAGGAATGGTAACTTTTAAAGAGGCACACAGGCGCACGTATGCACGTGTTTGTTGGCCCGCGCCCAGGACACGGCCATTTTATAACATATGCACATATTTACATGCATGTTATAAAGCAGAATGACCGTGCGCACAATTTTAAGTGGGCATGCACCTATGCGCACAAATGCTGATTCTAACGTTTACATAGGGGCATTTTAATAGATACGCGTACTGACACAGTTTCCAGTTTTCCCAGTTTGTTTCCAGTTCACTCAGGTAAGGAATAGAACTTCCAGACCTTCCTGTTTAGTAGCCTCCCGTTTCCCCTGTTAGCCCCTTACTTCTAAAACCCTTCTGATCTATTTTTCTTTATTACTTATACGTACTCCATAGCAGAAGTAAAGTTACGCGGTAGGGGATCTCAGCGTGCACCTGTGCACATTTGAAGTTGAAATCCAGGAATGCCTATGCCCTGCCCAGACCACGCCCACACCCTACCCCTTTTTCAGAACATTTTATTTGTGACAATAGCAGGAGATATGCATGTACGTGGGCCCATTTAAAATGTTTTTTTTTAATTTTTAAGTTTTTTTAACTTTTGGGACCTCCGACTTAATATCGCCATGATATTAAGTCGGAGGGTGCATAGAAAAGCAGTTTTTACTACTTTTCTGTGCACTTCCCCGGCGCCGGCAGAAATTAACGCCTACCTTTGGGTAGGCGCTAATTTCTTAAAGTAAAATGTGCAGCTTGGCTTACTGTATCGCGCGGGAATGACTAATAGGGCCATCAACATGCATTTGCATGTTGCGGGCGCTATTAGTCTCGGGGGGGTTGGACGCGCGTTTTCGAAGCACTATTACCTCTTACTGAATAAGGGGTAAAGCTAGCACGTCAAAAACGCGCGTCCAAATGCGGGTTAACAGTGCGCTCCACCGGAGCGCACTGTACTGTATCGGCCTGAAAGGAAGCAATGGGATGGTCACAATTTGTTAGTAATCCCAAACATAAAGCAAGCTACATTCTCAATCTAATATTTGCAAATAACAATTGTCTCATCAATACCTCCCACACTATACTGCCCTGGTCCGATCACCAACTAATTAAAACAAAAATAACCTTGCTCAACCATACACAGAAAAAATATTAATATGAATCAACCTTTCAGCTTCAGAAAAAAGATAGAATCAGATGTTCTAGCAGAAGCAATTAAAAACAAACTAACCAAATTTAATCAGGCAAATACCTCTTCAGCATTTGACTCCTGGGATAAAATTGTCAATGAAATAACTGACAATCTAAGCCCAGTCCAGACAAAAATACTGCAAAAAGAACAAAACGCAATTAAACAGATGAAGCCATGGTCGTTACGCGTCCCGTCTGCGCCCTTCCCACGCATGGGCCTGCTCACCTTCATGGTTCCACGGCAGGTCCCGGGTCAGCCTCCCTAGCCGCAGCTGCTAGCACTTTGAGGCCTCGGCGTCCCACGGCGGCGGTCGCCGGGCCTTCCACTGAGCACCAGGCCACACGTCGGAGCTCGGCATCCTCAGCTGTATTGGCCATGCCCCTATGCACGCAGGCACGGTCCGCCCGGCCTCTTGTAGGGCCAAGGGCGGGTCTTAGCTCCGTGGCGCGCCCTGATTGATTCCTTGTTATAAGGAAGTCCCTGCTTGTACTTCCTTGCCTTGGCAATCGGGTCGGCGTTCTGCTAGATTGTCACTGTGTTTGAAGCTTGTCCTAGTCTTGTTCCAAGTCTCGTTCCAGGATCCTTCTGTTCCAGTTCTATTCTTGCCTTGTTCCTGCATCCTAGTTCCAGCGTCCTCCTGTTCCTGTTCGTCTGTCCATCTTCCCAGGTAGTACCTCTGGACTGACTCTCTGGTACTGACCTTGGTTTGCTCCTCGGCCTGCCTACCTGCCTGCTGCCTCCCTTCTGACTCCAGGCTGTTCCTCGACCTGCCTGCCTGCTGTCTGCCTTCTGACTCCAGTCTGTTCCTCGACCTGCCTGCCTGCTGTCTGCCTTCTGACTCCAGCCAGCTACTCGACTCGCCTGCTTTCTGCCTGCCTGTTGCGTCCGTCTCTGCTCGACGCCCTCACTCCGCCCTCTTACCTCTGTGGCAACTCCCTTTGGATCTGATGGATGGTTAGCTGCCGCGGCGTCTTCTTGCCGTCTCCCTCAGGCGTCCCCGGATTGGCACAACGCTACGGATCCGCCAATTTGCCTGATGACGTAGGGTGCGCGCATGCGCACACGCTCTGATTGATATACCAGCAAGGGCGCGAACCTCGGGGGCGTCCCCCTGAAATGACATCATCTGCTTCCAATATAAAAGGTCTCAGTATTCGCTAACGAACCAAGTAAGCAAGGGGATTGCTTCGGCTTTTCTCCCAAGCTACTCTGCCTCCTCGGACTTACCAGGGGTACCCGCTCCTCGGGGGCCTCACTCTCTTTTCTTTATTTCAGATTGCAGATAGGAACCGGTACTTGCTCCTCGAGGGCCCATGTTCCTGAACACTCTGAAGATTCTCTACTGCCTGGAAGCTATCGCAGATAGACATTTGTGAGTTACCATCGCTTTCTCAGAGCTTTCCCTGGAACCAGGTACTCGCTCCTCGAGGGCCTAACCCTTTCCAGCTACTGAGCTTCCTTAAAACCTTATGTGAGTTTTGTCATCCAATTCTGGCTATGAACACAGCATACCCTGTCTACTCACTATCTATAGTTTCTCTACAGCTCAGCAACCCTGGGATCATTGTTCTAGTTCCTGAGGGACTTCAGCCCTGCCCGGCATATCAGCTCACTACTGCCACCTCTGGTGGTTCTACTAACCTGTCTAATAAAAGAACTATCTGTATCTGTCTCCATACCCAAGCCTAGCTGGTGGTCTCTCTCAGGATATCCTCTTGGGGGTGCAGTCATCTGCCATCAGCCCAAGGATCCAGCTATCTACATTCCTCTACAGCTGAGTGCCCTCTCCAAGCACTCTGCTGGTAACAGATTGCTACTCCTTCCCCATCAGGAGTCTTGAGCAACAGATTCATAACAGATTGCAACTCCGCAGTCTATACCTTAACAGATTGTTATCTACTCCCTCTACAGGAGCTGAGCATATCAGATTGCTAACTCCTCCTTCCACAGGAGCCAGTTCATAACAGATTGCTGACCCCTCCCTTCATGAGGAGTAGAGCATAACAGATTGCTAACTCCTCCCTCTACAGGAGTCGATGCATAACAGGTTGCTAACTCCCTAGCAACATCCATAACAGATTGCTAACTTCTCCTCCTTCAGGAGCTGAACCATAATAGGTTGCTAACTCCTCCTCCTTCAGGAGCCGAACCATAACACTGCCTCCTGACCTCAGCCTGCCTGTGACCTCGTCTGACCTCCAGTATCTGACCTCTGCTTTATTGACCATTCCTCGGACTGACTCCCAGACTTTGACCTCTGCCTTCTTGACATCGTCTCTAGATTCTGGCTCTGTTCCTCGCCTTGTCATCACCTACACTATTCTGGTCATCCTTGTTCCACCTGACCTCCAGTCTCGAATCTGACCGCACTCCCCCTCTGTCTGTGGGCATGCCGGACTTCCACTCTCCCAGGAAACCCTGTGAGGCCCACCTAAGTCCAAGCGGCCCGGGTCTCTACGGGCTCTTCCCGGGGGGACCTCGGGCTTCAAGTGGTGAAGCTCTTCCTAGCCTCTGTCTCCTCCAGTGCTCCATCCCCTGGGGCAGTTGCCTCATGATCCCTACCAGGAGGTGGTTCTCCACTGCCTCAGGACAAGGGTCCACCCCCGAGCACAATGGTACAACGAAGAACTAAGAAGCACCAAACAATCTCTTAGAAAACAAGATAAACAATGGCGGAAATACCCATCCACAGACTCACTAGGAAAATACATATACCTCCTAGCAAAATATCATACATTAATAAATAAAGCAAAAAAAGAATACTATGCAAAACAGATACACAGAGTCTTATTCAACTCCAAACTATTCTTTGTTGTAAAACAATCAAAGACCCGCCTTCTCCATCTCAAACAACCTCAACTTCTCAAAGAATGCCTGCAATGAATATGCAATCTCTTTATTAGATAAAATCAATAGATTAAAAATATAAATCACTAACAGCTCACAAACAAAAGAACCAGATAAAAACCATGAGCAAGCTAATTAGACCACATTTGACAGAGTGTCAAATGTGGTCTAATCATTTCTAAAATTAAGCCTGCAACACATCCACAATCCCAGCAAACTCCTTTAAACTGATAAACGAAGTTATCACCCCAACAATAGCAACAATTATCAATCTTTCACCCTAAGAAGGTCTCATCCCAAATGGGGCAAACAAGCAGTGATAATGATAAAACTGGTGGAACTGCCGATTGAAACAAGTATTGTCCAATATCCAACCTACCTTTCCTCTAAAAAATACTTGAAAAAGCAGTGCTACACCAGCTGAAAAACCACCTAGAAGACCATGACATTCTATATCCAAACCAATTCGAATTCAGAAAAAAATCATTTAATTAACATTACTCATATTGTTAATGGACCCTATACTATGCGGGATTAACAATAATGTATCCTATATTCTGGTGCTAATAGATCTAACACTGTGGATCATACCCTGCTATGCCACCAAATGAGAAAAATTGGAATAGATGGCAGAGTCCACAAATGGTTCTCTTCATTGCTTTCGAACAGGGCATTCCAAGTAAAACTGGTAAACAATATATCTGACACCTTCCCCATCAATACAGGTCTCCCCCAGGGCTCAGCACTCTCGGCAGTACTATTTAACATCTACATGCTTCCTCTATGTAAATTACTGATGGAATTAGGAATCACCTTCTTCCTATATGCTGACGACATTCAGTTCTACTTTCCATTCGACTCATCGTTTGAAAATACAGCATCGATATTCTCAAAATACATGAAGGCAATTCAGCAAGAATGCTCTAATCTAAAACTAACACTAAATACAAAAAACCCGAACTTATCTGGCTAAGGAGAAATTCCTCCATAGTTAAACCTCCTTCTTTAGACCTAGGTAATATTGAGATCACACCCTCAGATCAAATTTGAGACTTAGGAATCCAGATTGATGAAAATGTTACAATGAAAAGACACATAAATAAATGAATCACAACAGGATATGCAAAACTGCACATCCTACATAGACTGAAACCATTACTTACCACCGAAGACTTCAATAAATTTCTACAATCGCTAATTTTTTCAAATATTGACTACTGCAACTCCCTTCTACTAGGACTCCCAACCAGCCTATTAAGAAAACTACAACTACTACAAAATGCAGCGGCAAGACTTATAAGTGGAACCAGGAAATTTGATCACACCACACCCTCACTTATAGCACTGCATTGGCTACCGATACAATACCGAACATATTTCAAAGTTTTAACTCTAATTTTTAAAATCATACAAAAAGATAAAACTAATAGGTGTGACACTGCTACCATACATTCCACAATGAACCCTAAGATCCCAAAACAAAGGACTAATATCTCTACCTATGATTCAGAGCACACACCTGACACAAATAAGAGAGCACATGTTCTCAATAGCAGGCCCTAAACTGCAGAACTCACTACCAGAGATAATACGACTGATCCCAAAAAGAAAAATATTCAACCGTGAACTAAAAACCTGGCTTTTAAAAATGCTTATAATCTAATTTAAATTCTTTCAGAATCCTATGTCAACAAGAACTTATATTTTAACTTAAACGCTATTTGAATGCAGAGTAAAAAATAAGAACAAAAAACAATAACAAGTAACAAGAGAACAAAGTAGCTCATGACAATCTCCTACAACCATGGAATTTTACTAAACAGAATCCCTATCCTACTAACTTTTTGCCCCTACTCTCAGTTGCCTCAACCCTCAGTTAAGACATATAAGAACATCACCCTATGACCCACTTGAGCTCCTCCAATGTATATATCATACAAAATATGTATCTTATCAAAGTATATGTAACCCTAAAATATATCTTACAAAATTAGTGTTTTATCAATACGTGTTACATCTTAATATAATTACCTAAGGACGCTTGTTACTTTGTAAACCATTGTGATCTTCACTTGGAACGACGATATATAAACTAAATAAATAAACAAATATATAGCGTTGTGTAAAGTCAGTGTTGCATTGTTACTGCTGTATGTGATTGACTCTGTTAAATGCCCTGCATGTACTGTTGCTGATGGATACCTATGCATTATTGACTATGCTTGTTATATGTTTGGTTAAAACTGTTAAAGAGTTTAATGAAAAAAATTGTAATTAAGGCAAAGACATCTGGGGTCCAGGTAGATGCTGCTGAGTGTAGCTGGGTGTGGTGTACATGTGCATCCCACCAGTCACACACTCCACTTTGTGCACCATTGCACGAACTGGGCTGACAGAGTTTGGTAGGGGTGTGCATTCGTTTGCAACGTATTGGCAATTCGTAACATATATGCCATATTCGTTGTATTTGTGGGGGTCACAAAACATATGGGAACACCCACAAATACAACGTATCACTAACAAATAAACCCCCACCCTCCTGACCCCCCCAAGACTTGCCAAATGGATGGCCGGCGCCATCTTGTGCTCCTACCATGTGACAGGGGCCGACCAATGGCACCGGTAGCCCCTGTGACATAGGAAGGGCAAAGGCTATTGGTGCCATTTTGAATACCGGCAGCCGACGGCCCGAGTGCAGGACATCGCTCCAGGACCCCTGCTGGACCACCAGGGACTTTTGGCAAGTCTGGGGGGGGGGGGGGGGACTGAGGCCCCTGGCATGCTTCTCAGGGTGCACCCACTACTTCAGCTCCAGTGCCAGCATCCACCCCCAAAGCTATACATAAGGGAGGATCACGAAAGACATCTGTGATCTGGAGCCACTTTAAAGTGATGGAGGACCCGCGTTTTGCTCGGTGTAATTACTGTGGCAGGGCTATTAGCAGAGGCAAGCAAATGGGACATCTATCTTATTTTGGCATGACGCATCATATGAAGAGGCAACACCCAACAACAGTACTGCCATCTGGGGATGGTGGCAGTGCCAGTCAAGGGACCCCTTCCAAGCAGCGTAAAGTGGTTGAAAAGGACCAGAGTCACCCCACGCCTTCAGCCCCTTCTAGCAGTCAGGTAGCAGGCCAGCAACCCTCTGACATGTGGCAGAAGTGACAACCCACCATGGAGGAAATGGGGTGGAGTGCGGTAATGCTATCCCGGGGTAGGAGGCAGGCAGCCTCAAAAGTTGTAACTAGGAGCATTGGGGAAATTATTGCCCTTGATGACCAGCCCTTGCAGATAGTGGAGAATGTGGGTTTCAAGCATTTTCTGAAGGTCGTAGTTCCAAATTACAAAGTCCCCTCCAGAACCACATTTAGCAGAAATGTCATCCCCAGCCTGTACAAGCAGTGTCACAGTCACATCCAAGCACTGCTAGCTAAGCCAGAGGGGAGAGTGCATTTCACCTGCGATATCTGGACCGCCATGAATGTTGCACACTCTAACCTCTCCCTGACAGCACACTGGTGGGACCTGGCTGAAGCGGGGCAGGCAGCAGCTCTATTATTGAACAAGTATCAGGGTGGAGGTGGGCTTTACTGTCCACCCACCTGACGGACCAGGCCCATATCGCAGCCAATATTCTAGCATGCATCAGACAGATGCTGGCGGGCTGGCAACTACACCAGTGAGACAGGAATCCTCAAGCAGGGTTCTTTGTCACAGACAATGCTGCAAACATAGTTAAGGCAATAACCGACGGGTACTTTAAGAACATCTGATGTTTGCACACACTCTGCACCTGGCAGAGCTCTGGGGTTGGAATCCAATGAATACCTGCATAGGTTAATACAGAAGTGCAGGAACATAGCAGTGCACTTCCACAGAAGTGTGAAGGCGGGGCAGGTTCTCCGACAAAAGCAGACTGATTTGGACATGCCTTACAAGTGTCTCATTCAAGACATTGCCACCCGGTGGAATTCCACCTTTATGATGCTGCAGAGGTTAGTGGAGCTGCAGACACCCCTTCATGAACTTTCTGGTTCAATGGACATAGGTATGCAGAATCCCCTAGGGCATCATGATTGGTTAGTCATGAGTCAGCTGGTAAAAATCCTGCAGCCCTTCAAGGATGTCACGAAGGAGATGAGTTCCAGAAGTGCCACCTTGGCTGACATCATCCCTATAGTTAATTTCCTGGATGAAAATTTGGAGGCCTTTAAACAGGAAGAGGGAATGACAGTTGAGGTGCTGCTCAGTTCTTGCTTCACAAATGGCAGTCTCTGTTGCTCTAAAAGCATCCTCTGTTGAATTATCTATCAGAAATGAAAAAGATGCCATTTTCTTCTGGCAGTGAACCAGTTCAGGAAGAAGTGACAGGTCAAACCACAACATACCTGCATAAAGGAAATCCTCAAAAGCTGTGCCTGTCTGTCCAGGCCTTATGTCCCTACAAGGGTTTGACCACTGTCCTCGAATGCTGTGCCTGCCTGTCCATCCAGGCCTTATGTCCCTACGTGGGCTTGACCTCTGTCCTCGAATGCTGTGCCTGTCCGTTCAGGCCTTATGTCCCTACGTAGGCTTGACCTCTGTCCTTGAATGCTGTGCCTGTTCGTCCAGGCCTTAAGTCCCTACAAGGGCATGACCTCTGTCCTCGAATGCTGTGCCTGCCTGTCCATCCAGGCCTTATGTCCCTACAAGGGTTTAACCTCTATCCTCAAATGCTGTGCCTGTCCATCCAGGCCTTATGTTCCTTCGAGGGCTTGACCTCAAACACTGCCTGTCCGTCCACATTTGGAATGTACGAACATAAAAAGCTGATTTAAGATGTTAGGAGATTGTGTATTTCATATGCTCAATAGTTTTCTAGACCTTCATAATATGGGCCATGTTCCCTAAATCTTTCCTAGGTGTCAACATTAATGTTTCTTCTAGTACTATCAAGATGAAAACTGTTGGTAGTGGGACTCTAGTTCATCCTCTGTGTTCCCAAAGTTTACACAGGCACTGTAGGGTACAAAGTCAACATAGGTTGATATTGTAGATTTGGGCAGGAGATGACATCAGCGCTTCTTTTGGTCCTAACGGCTGAACCCTCGTTGCAAAGGGAAACAGTCTCTGGCAATTCAAACTACGAATCCTTCACAGCATGAATCCTTAAATAAAACAATTTTCTTTAGTTTCAGGGCAGAGAAGAAAACTTCCTCCATCTTGCTCATGAAGTCATGATCTGTTTGCAAATGCTTAAATCCTAACAATTTGTACCATTATACACTCTAGGGGCCAACCCATTCCAGGGAGCCCTTTCCTGCTCAAAGGAAAGGGAACTGTCCCCGGGTGTAGCAGCCTATCTTTTAGCACCTGTTGACCCATGTTCAGAATGAGAAAAGAGCTCCAAGGTACTTAGACTGTGGCAAACACAGTGAGACCATGCTCACAGTGACACCATGCTCCACACTGCCATGCTTTGAAGGCTCATGCTCCACTCTAGGGGCCAACCCATTCCGGGGAGCCCTTTCCTGCCCTGTATCTACCCTCTGCCACTCTGCCTTGCTGCCATATACCAGATGACTCACTCAACTCCTTGTGGTGTTCTTGCCACTATCAACGTTCCTCATTGTGTTGGTGCTAGCCTTCTGCTTGCTATGTTCCCCCTTCAGTGTGCTGTAGGATGTTGATGCCACTTGTCTTGCCACTTTGCCTGTGGTGCTGCCTTCGAGGGTTCATGCATCTGTTATCGGTGCTCTCTCTTGAAGCTGTGGTATGTTTTTGACACTCTCACTGCTGCTTTGCACCTCTATTAAAGCAATCTTGCCACTCCTGGTACCCCTTTGCCCCTTTAAAGTACATTAGGCTATTCATGCCACTTTGGTGCCACTTTGCCACAGTCTAAGTACCTTGGAGCTCTTTTCTTGTTCTGATGATTGCAACCCAGAAGTTTCATCAAAATTGATAAGAAAACCCCAATTCTGCATCCAAAAATAGGCTGCAAATACTTCCCCCATTGACTTTAGTGGGAACCGGAAAACGAATGAAATGTATCAACGTATTGGGGCCGCCACTGAACGAATGCAACGTATTTGGCCCCCGTTGAATACAAATACCAAACCAGATGAATCCGTCCCCTCTGCACATCCCTATCAATTGCCAGGGAGGCACTAAGATTCAACAAGTGTTGCAGGAAATAGACCAGCTCATGGTATGGGCGGAAGTACATCTCCAGAAGATTTCTGCCTCCCACATTGCGGGAAAAGACAATGTGAAAGCCGATTATCTCAGGAAACAGAGTCTGGATCCAGGAGAATTGGAATTGTTGGACAAAGTGTTCCAGCTCATAATGGGCCGCTGGGGCCTACCATACTTAGACTTGCTAGTGACTTCACGCAATGTGAATGTTCCTCATTTCTTCAGTTGCAGGTGAAATCCAGTCTCTGGGCATCAATGCTGTAGTTCAGGACTAGCCAAAGGGCAAGCATCTGTATGCCTTCCCCCGTGGCCCTTGTTGGGCAGAATGGATCAGAGGATTGAGAGGCACATGGAGATAGTGCTTCTGGTGGCTTCCGACTGGCCCAGCAGGCCGTAGTATGCAGATCTGCAGAATCTCTTCTCTAGCTCTCCTCTCTGGTTTCCGCTCCAAAGAAATCTGTTGCGATAAGGGATCCAAACTTTGGATAAGGATCCAAACTTGATTTTGTCTTACGGTATGGCTCTTGAAAGGGCTAGGATGCAGAAGCGGGAATATTCCACTGCTGTGATTTCCACTTTGCTTCGAGCTTGGAAGTTCTTAACCTCCTTAGCCTATGTTCAGGTTTGGCAAGTATTTGAGGCTTGGTGTGAGGAACTAGGGGCTCCACCTCATTCAGTTAAGATCCCATCAATTTTGGACTTTTTGCAGGATTGGTTGATTAAGGACTTAGCCCTTAATTCCTTGAAGGTACAGGTGGTGGCTATTGCCTGTTTCTGGGGTCAGGTAAATGGTGATCCTTTGTCGGCCCATCTGGATGTGGCCCAGTTCTTGAAGGGGGTGAAGCATCTTCGTCCTCCCTTGTGCTTGCTAGTGCCCTTGTGGAGCCTTAATCTGGTCCTGGATTTTCTGGCGGGTCTTACCTTTCGACCACTGCGTATCGTCTCCTTGAGTTTACTTACCTTGAAGATGGTTTTTCTGGTGGCAGATCATTCTATGCATAGAGTTTCTGAACTGCAGGGGCTTTCTTGTTAGGAACTGTTCCTGTGAGTGAACCGTTCAGCTGCAAACTTTTCCATCTGTTTTTATCAAAAGTGTTTTTAGACTTTCACTTGAATCAATCGATTTCCCTGCCGACGTTGGATAGGGAGATATGCAAGAATATTGTCTGTTGCGGACCTTGGATGTCAAGCAACATCTCTTGATGTATTTGGAGGTTTCTAGACCTCCTAGGAAGACTGACTGGCTGTTTGTGCTCTACGATGGGAGTAAATGGGGTAAACTGACATTGCCAGCTATAATAGCCCACTGGATTAAGGAAGTTATCACGGCTGCATATGTGGATGCTGAGTAACTATTACCTAAAACAGGTTAGGGCACATTCCACTAGGGCTCAGGCAGGTGACATGGGCGGAGCTTCGATTGTTGTCTCCCTTCGAAATTTGCAGAGTGGTGACATGGTCCTCCTTACACACTTTTTCCAAGTATTATTGTCTGGATGTGCGTGCCTGGGAGGACGCAGCCTTTGCGTTTGTGGTGTTGGATCGTGGGCAGCCTCCCGCCTTTTTTCAGGAGAAGCTTGGGTACATCCCACTGGTCGTGGATTAACCTGTCTGAATTCTGAAAAATGAAATTATTACCTGATAATTTCCTTTTTTCTAATTTAGACAGTTTAATTCACCTTCTCACTCGTCTGCCAGTTTGTGGTTCTTGTGTCCTCCTGAGTGGCTGCTGTTCTGGGGATAACTGGTAATTGACAGTTTCAGTCCCTAGATTAGTGATGTTACACTCTTTGGCTGAACTCAGTGTTTCCTGTTGCTGAGTACTTGAATGGTTGTCTGTTAATGGTTATAATCAAGTATTGATAGTTTGTCCACAGTTGGCTTTTGTAGAGAATATTGGCAGTCTGATGTCAGAGCAGGGGTATATATACCATGATGTCAACTTTGTTCCGACTCCATCTGTTGGTAGAGGTGCATAACCCACTGGCCGTGGATTAACCTGTCTTCATTAGAGAAAAGGAAATTATCAGGTAAGTAGTTATTTCTCATTTTTCAAAAGCTCATTTATGCACGTAAAATCCATTTATACACATAAATGTACCTCCTTTAAATATAGAATACTAGAAAAAAGCTCCAACTGATCTAAAAGAAAAACAAAACTGTGTTGGAATTACATGTTTATTTTAGAAAAGGAGATACATTACAATAATTAATACTTAAGATGATTTATTATCATTTAAGAGTTTCAAAACAGAAAGAAGCTAAATGTAAAAGATCAGATAGCTCCCATGGGACTTAATCATGATGCTGTGAAGCTGTGAATGTAACTACTAACTGCTGAGCTATGGCCATCCCAGCTGACAGCTGCCTCTTATCTTTAGGAGAGCCTGCACTGACTTTGCATTAGTTAGAAACTAGAACAGAGGATTATGCTGAAAAGGCAACTTTTTTGGAGCCTCAGAAAAAAAAAAGAGCTTTATTGAGACATTTAATAGCGGGACTGTTTAACGAATGTGTGAAGCCTGGTATCTAGATTTCACATTCTCTGTCATGACTCCTTATATACTAGTTTATCCATGAAACTTTTTTTAAATCCATTATATTCAAAACTCAGCAGCCAGACTACTTGTAGGATTGGAAGAGTGAACACACATCAACTCTGCAGTGCAACAGTTGCATTGACTTTATCAAAGCCCAAGTCATGTTTAAATTGATGACTAATTTTTAAAGCTTCATATAATTCAGACCCGACATCTGGTTTTTATATACCAGCCAGAATTTTTAGAACTCAGCAAGGTAAATTCCTAAATTCCTTTAAACTCCTTCGCTGTCAATGGAGAAGCAACAGGCAAGGCTGAATTCTCCCAGGGGCAAAAGGGAAAGTTGACCCGATGCCAGCATAGACTGTCAGCAGGAAAACCTGCGATGCCACGGGATGATGTGCTGCCAGGGTTCCCACTCCCCACCAGGAATAGCAAGACCTGCAGCAGAAGAAGAGGCCCTGCCAGGCCGCTGGCATTTCTTGTGCAGCCAGTGGCTAAAGAAGAGTCCCTGCTGGGCTGCAGGCATTTCCTCTGTAGCAAGCAGTTGAAGAAGAGAGGGAGATCCAGAGTGTGTGGGTGAGAAAGAGACTGCCTGTGTATGTGAGTGACCATGTGAGATATTACCTGTATGTGTGTGTGTAAGAGTGAGAGAGTGCCTGCAGGTATGCATGTATATGTGAAAGTGACTGCCTGCATACATGTGTGAATGTGAGAGTGCCTGCCTGCGTGCATGCACAATTGTGTGTGTGTGAAAGAGAGAGAAAGAGAGAGAGAGAAAGAGAGGTTAAAGTTTATGCATCCTCCTCCAATCTCAGCAATCATAGGGTGACTGAATATCTAAAGTATTCATGTATGGAGTGTGTTTTTTTTTCTTTTTTCCTTAGTTTTAATTATTGGATGTGATGTGTCTGTTTTATTATACATCAAGTGCTTTTACTTCAAGGAGGTGACATAACATTAGCTCTCCAACGCTGTGAACAATGATATATATTTAATTGGGATACCATTGTTCTGTCGAGTCTTAATCAGACTATTGAATGAGCCTTTTTTCTAAGCTGCATGAGTGATGTGTTCTGTGACGGAGGGTGATAGAGAATTCATGAGGCATTTGATTGGTTTTGAGATAATGATCAGTAAAGTAGTGATTTATTGTAACTTCTCATTGGTTAATGCTAAAATGGTGGGTGAGTACTGAGTGGCATTTAAACTTGAGATTGTTACCACTCATATTCTGTGTAGGTCAATAAGCCAGAGAGAGGATTATATCCCTGTTTAAACATAGGGTGCTGTTTGTGCTCATTATTTAAATGTGAGTATGGTAAAAAAAAAAAATAGTTATTACCTGCCCAGGATATCTGCCCTGGGATGGGGCTGTGCTGGAGCCTGGAGACCCAAGAAGAAATTAGCCCATTTTATTTTTTAAATATTGGAGAGGCCCGAGGGACTACAGGCCTGGGAAGAGGCCGTGCTTTTTTTTTATTATTATTTAAAGGCCTGGGAGATAAAGCAGCAGGAGGCTCCTGAAGCAGCTGAGAGCCGAAATAGAAAATGAAAGCAGCTTAGCTGTGAGGATAGGCCATTCCACGGGAGCCTAGGGAGCTTTTCATGGCCAGAGAGAGTGGAGCCGTGTGGGGCAGGAGTCGAGGCATGCGGCTAGTGAAGCTGCCGCTAACACTCCTACTCACCTGAGAACAAATGGGCTGCGGCAGTGCCTCATTTCAAGGTACACTCTTGTGTGGGAGGCAGCACTTGGCAGCAGCCGCCCTGGGGATGCTGCTGCTGCAGATTGAAGGTGTAACACGGCGTCAAGGGGGCCTTAGGCAAGCCCCATTGTGCAGCAGAGGCACAGGCCCGGGTTCCCCTGATGTCAGTGATGAAAATCAGCGGGTGGCCACAGCACTGCCCTAAGGCCTTTATAAAATTATAAACAGTGGAAGTAAGCAAACCAAAAGTTCAAAAACAGTGTGATTCAGGTGGGCAGCCTGTGGGAAGGCTCCCATCCATTTGAAACTCTGGGAATCACATGGACTGACCCAGTGCCAAAACATTAAAAAAAACATCAACATTAATAAATGTTGGTGATGGTGGTCAGGATAGGACGCTCTATTAACTTAAAACAAACAGAATTTAGCCCTAAAAACATTTATTTAAGGAAATATTTCTCCCGTTTGTCATAGAGGTTCCTGGGGATTAGAAAATGGTAAAAATCCCTTAGAAACTGTTACTTGGTGGTGGTTATGAGGGAAGGGCATATACGTTCATGTAAGACTATTGATTGGGTTTAAAATATTTTAATTTTTAAAATATTAATAATGGTTTCTGTAGGAGGCTGGGACAGGTTTTCACAGGTGTGAATGAAATGTGACAGTGGAAATAAGGACAAATATGGATTTTTCTGTGGCAAATTTTATAGTTTATGTGAATAGATTTAACAATAGTAGTTCAAATCATTGGGGCTGAGGTGAGGAAACAAGGTACATCAGCTCAAAAGTTGGTCCAAGTTGAGAATTCCAAAGCCATTGCCATGGAGGCGCCATGGTAACTCCATGGTAACCAAATACTTACCTGATGCTAAGGTGTGAACAGGTTTAGGAATTACAGTATACTTAATTTGGGCAAAGCGCAGTAATGATCTTTTAATTATCTGTATTCAGGAAAGTTTTAAAAATCTCTAAATTTCCCTTTTGTCATGTTTATCTGTATTAGGATATCTTTGTTTGGGTTCTGAGGTATTACATTTAGATAGTAGTAGAACTATTTTACATTACAGAATTTGGACAATGATATCACTAATAGAAAAAACAGCATTTACTGATCATTTAGAGCACTCTGAGAGACTTGAAGATGCCCGGAGGGTTTCAAGGAGCTGTGCTGTTAGAGCCTGCATTTAAGGCCTAACTATAAAATTTGTCAGGAAAAACATAGAAATGTGTGGGTGTGATTGAGAAATAGGGGTTGAGTTTAAAAGAAACCTTTGAAAAGGTAAGAAAAAGCAGTGATAATTAAAAATAAGAAACTGCCAACCCATGTATTTTTGGAAAATGTAATTTGTGGGGAAAACCTTGGTTTTATAAACTTTCCTAGAATTCCACATATGCCTGCAAAGGATATGTTCAAGAAATATGTTATGGAAATATTTAAGGTTCCTGAACAAGTGGTTCCTCCCTTATCTAATCATACTATCTGGCCCCTTTCAAGAAGGGCAAGGAAGCTAAGTGGGATCTCACGACATGGATCACTTGATACCATCTAATATAGTCATATCCAAACTCCTGAAACGTCAGATTCTGCCCTTGTGGAAGTGGCCATAATGTTGGTCACTTTTGTCTTGGAACCTGATCGTTCTTGGGTTTTAAGATTATATTTTATGAATCGATCTGAATTATTTTTTCATCTTAAAGTCTGGGTATATCCTGATGTCTCCTGGCAAATGCAGAAGAAGCAGAAACAATTTCTGCTGATGTGACCTAAGGTCCTACAAATTGGGGCTTTTTTTTCTTTTAAAGTTTCCTTGTAAATGTCTTGTAAAATTTAAGGGCCTCTGTTTGTCTTACTCCATCCCAATTATCTTTGTTTCTTAATGATAAGCCAGTCTTGCATCCTGTGGGAACTGATCTAGCTCTGCCTTACTCCCTCTTAGATGGATGAGTATCCTCATAATATAAATAACCCACTGTATATACACTGTTTTTCCTTTTTGTGTTCCCTAATTTTGGAATGTTCTTGGAATAGTGTTTATTGGATCTCAATTTGTGGACTTTTAGATTAGAAAGAACTGTATTTCCTCTCTTTTTTTATAGTTAATTTTATAGTTTATAATTTATTTGGTTTTTTTTCTTTTTCTGATCAAGAGGTTCTTTCTTGCAATATATATGGAAACTGCATAAATAAAATAATTAAAAAAATTATAAGCAAGTCATTGAAGGAAGAATATCTTACATTAATGGATGGTGATATGGGTCTTTATTGAAGTATGTTGAGTAGTGCTATTGAAATGTTAAGCAGTAGTAATGGTAGTAGTTATTAAGGTGTTTCCATTGGCAGCACAAGTTTTTCATATGTTTTCACAAACTATCAGCAGAGATCCCCCTGAAGAAGCTAGTCTTTGGTAAAACAAGGACCATTGAAGAGGGTCTTATAGAATTCTCTGGTTTCTGTCTCTTCAAGATTGAGGAATCATTTTGTCTAATAGCTATGCTGGCTTATCAAATATGAACCTATGACAGTTATTGAACTGTTCCAATTATCTGCTGTAAAACTCTGCGCTTGCTTTTTTTTTTTTTTTTAGGACTTCTTAGGATTATTGAATTGTTCTAATTATTTGCTGTAAAAGTCCACATCGTTATAAGAACTGTATTTGTTTTTCCTCTAAGTACTGATGGATAATTTTAAAATCCATTTCTTGCACTGTTTGCATGTATAAGGGTGATGGTAGGGTGATGTTTGTCAGTAATGTTTGTCAGACATTTCCATGTCAAGATATGAAACCATTTTCTCCTAAAATTCGGACAAGTAAATAGACAATGTTAGTAAAGTTAAATGTTACCATGTTACCATTAGTAAAGTTGTATGGTACCATGCTACCATTAGTAAAGATAAACATTAAAGTGTATCTGTTAACATATCATATCAATTGTTATGACCTTTAATGTAAGAAGTTGTTATATTTGTAAACTGGAGTGAAGGCTTGTACCAAACTTCGGCATATAAAAACACACAAATAAATAAATAAATAATGATTAAACATTACCAGACTTCTTGTGGTTTTATGTACTGTTTATATGAACTGGCTTTTTCACCTATTATAAAAATACAATTAGGGATCGATTTTCAAAGAAGCGCTCGTGGGTCCATGAGTCCGTGGTTTCCAGCATGCGCACATGGATGCACCGATTTTATAACATGTGCGCGCCGGTGCACGCATATAATAAAATTGGATGGCCCTGCATACATGCATGCCGGATATTAAAATCAACATGTGCATGTGTGGGCAGGGCCAAATTTTCCACTGATATGCATGACAACCAAATCAGGCCTCCCCAAGTTCCCTATCCCCCTGCCTAACCTTCCTTCCCTCCCTTTCCCCTCTCTACTTGGACCCCTAAATCTATTTTAACTAACCCTTTTTTTGTTTTGTTTTGTTTTGTAACTTACCTGCTCTGATGAGCAGAAGTGAGTTACGTACAATGGCACTGTCTTGGCCTGCTCCCCACCATCCCTGCCCAGACCCCACCCCCAGCCTGCCCCCTTAGAGAGATCCGCACTTATGTGCATAGCAGGGTTTACGTGCATGGCCGGACCTGTTTTAAAATGTGCGTGCTGCGTGCAAGGCCCAGCCACGCACATAAAAACCCACTTTTTACTCACGTGGGCATTTGAAAATCCACCCTTTAGTGATTTTTTTTATTCAAATCCTTTTTTTATTAATTTCCTTTAACACATTCACTATTTTCATAACAAAACAATTAGCAAATCATTACAGTGCTAACAGTGCATAATTAACAAATCTATGCAGACCCTGCATCCCCCAGTCCCTTCCCTCTCTCCCTTCCAACTTCCCTCCATCCCCCCTATTTCTACCCTACTGTTGTGACCTATAATGTGTACATCCAATACAGGGAGAACACACCACAAACAAACACATGATAGGGACACATTGTGGCTCTTCCATGTTAGAAGTAATGTAATATTTGACTACAAGTTCTATACGGGAGCTTATTAATATATGGGAGCCACATGTCCAAGATACCTTTCTTCCCTCTGTGATATAAAAGCTTACAGGACATCTGCTCCATCACCATAAAAGCATGTATTTTATTTTTTCAAAAAGTTATTGGCAGAGGGTCCAACTGCCTCCAATAGTGCAATATTGCTTGTCTCGCAAGCAGCAAAACTTTCCTCACCCATGCCCTTTGTAATGTGGAACAGTGAGGCTTTGCTCTAACATCCCCTAAGAGAGCCGATACCGCATCAAATACCAGCTCTAAAGAAGTGTTCCATTCCATATAGGAGAACAATACTTTCCTCCAAAATGTCTGAATCTTGGGGCATGCCCAAACTCAAGAGTTCTGCCTCTGTACATTTTACACATAACTCTGTTTCAGCATACATGCCAAGAATGCCTGATGCTGAGAAATAAAAGCCCTGTTCAGAAACTTAAATTGTGTTTCACATAATTGTAGATTACTTGATATCTTGAAGACACAAGCAAACTGCAGTAAGTATTTTTACAGGGGTTTGCAGTTGCAAATCCATTACCCATCTAATTCTATTCCACAATTAAGTAAAATCCCATGGACCTTCAATTTTAATTAAAGATATATAGAAGAAAGAGTGTCCCCGCCTAAGTTCTTGATATCAAATCATTCTTGCACCCATTCTCAGTGCTCCTTAGTCAATTCATCCTGAACCAATGACCCTATATAATAGAGTATTTGGAGATATGTGAAATAATCTCTTCCATGCAATCCAAAGGTCTCCTGTAATTCATTAAATTGAAAGAATTTCCCATCTTCTTTCAAATGTTGTCCTGTAATTTGTACCCTCTGCCTTTTCCACCTCAGCAGATTGCCATATTCCATTCCCGGTGAGAAAGTAATACTGAGGTATATTTTTAAAGAAGCGCACGCACGTCCATGTGCGTATGTGCGGGCGGCGCGTGCAGGGTGGGGTAGACTTCATCAAATTTCACGTGGCGACGCAACCCGGCCTTCCCCAGTTCCCTCCCAGCCTGCTCCATTGGAGCAGTAGCAACTTGCACGTGCCAGCAGTCCCTTCCCTGATACAGCGGCAAATGGCCGTTGTACTGGCCACCTCCAGCCCTACCCCTCCCCGCCCTCCCCCAACACTGCCTCTTTATCTGGGCCCAGCACATTGGCGCATAATGGGAGTTCTGCATGTGGCCAGGCTCCTTTGAAGATGTGCATGGTGCGTGCAAGGCCCAGCTACGCACTTTGGGGCGGATTTCCAGAGCCCTGCTCGCCTAAATCCGCCCAAAACCGGGTGGATTTAGGCAAGCAGGGCCCTGCGCGCCGGTGAGCCTATTTTACATAGGCCTACCAGCGCGCGCAGAGCCCCGGGACTCGCGTAAGTCCCGGGGTTCTCCGAGGGGGGCGTGTCGGGGGCGTGTCGGGGGCGGGCCCGGTCTTCGCGGCGTTTAGGGGGCGTGTCGGCAGCGTTTTGGGGGCTGGTACGGGGGCGTGGCTACGGCCCGGGGCGGTCCGGGGGTGTGGCCACACCCTCCGTACCCGCCCCCAGGTTGCGTCCCGGCGCGCAACAAGCCCGCTGGCGCGCGGGGATTTACTTCTCCCTCCGGGAGGCGTAAATCCCCGGAGAAAGGTAAGGGGGGGGTGTAGACAGGGCCGGGCGGGTGGGTTAGGTAGAGGAAGGGAGGGGAAGGTGAGGGGAGGGCGTTAGAGGATTCCCTCCAAGGCCGCTCCGATTTCGGAGCAGCCTTGGAGGGAACGGGGGTAGGCTGCGCGGCTCGGCGCGCGCCGGCTATACAGAATTCATAGCCTTGCGCGCGCCGATCCAGGATTTTAGTAGATACGCGCGGCTCCGCGTGTATCTACTAAAATCCAGCATACTTTTGCTTGCGCCTGATGCGCCAGCAAAAGTACGCCTATTCGCGTTTTTTGAAAATCTACCCCATAGGGTAGATTTTAAAAGCCCTGCGCCTATTTTGCATAGGCCGCCGGCACGTGCAAAGCTCCGGGACTAAGGCCTGTGCCGGGGGATGCTGAGGCGGCCTGCGCAAGTTACGCCTGCTTCAAGCAGGCGTAACTTGCACAACAAAGGGAGGGGGGGATTTAGGTAGGGCTGGGGGGTGGGGTAGATAGGGGAAGGGAGGGGAAGGTGAGGGGACGCAGAAGGAAAGTTCCCTCGGAGGGAATGGAGGCAGGCTGCGCGGCTCGGCGCGCGCAGGCTGCCAATTTTGCGCAGCCTTGTGCGCGCCGACCCCGGATTTTATAAGAAACGCGCGGCTACACACGTATCTTATAAAATCCGGCGTACTTATTTAAGATCTACCTCATAACTCCCATTTTTAACGAGTGCAACTTTTTGAAAATCTACCTGATTATGTGTTATTGGCAAAAAAGGTGATACCCTAAAATTTAGCTGCATTCTACGACTTATCCACTGCCAAGACTTCTACAAATGGGTGATTAGAAAATGATTGCATAAATGAATGGAAAGTTGTCTATTATTAACATGGAGAATATAAGATAAAGATTTAAGATAGTGGCTTTACAAAGGCTGATTCAAACTAAATGTCAGTGTAGTAAGTAGTGCCTAACTGCCAGTCTCCAATATATCATAAATTTGCTGCTATATTATGATTCGGCAATCCCAATCCCCCTTTACCCCATAGCTTCATGAGTTGCCCTATATTTATGCAAGGTTTTTTCCCTCTTCACAGGAACGTCCTTACTTCTCTAGTATATGTCATCAAAGAAGATTTATCAAGATATAAGGGGAGGATTCCAAATATATACAACCATTTGGGCAACACCATCATTTTAAACAAATATACCCTACCCATTAAGGAAAGTTTTAGCAGAGTCAATTAGTTATTTTTTAAATTGATTGTATTTTTCCTGCAGATATGTTGAAACTGAAAATTAGACAATAGAGGTGTTCTTGTACTGACATTTTAGATAACCCCCATGAGATCCATGACATGGAGGATGTCAGGGAAACCTACACACTAATGGGAAGGGAGGAGTGTAAAATCTGAAAGGGCAGACAGGTGACCAAGGAGATGTGAGTAAACCATGAGAATGAAATTGCATGTCCCCTTTTAATGTGAATTTTGATATGGAGGATAAAAAGACTATAAAAGTAGTGTTGGTAACACTGTTCCTTATTTAGAATGGGTTGAGAGAGTAGGGAAAAATGCACCCAATTAGGAGGTGGGAAATGATATGGCATTTCTGTTAGTGAGATACTGAGAGGGGAAGTTATGGGCGTCTCCAATGAAAGCGGTTATTTAGATATTTCCACACTGGGAATGCAGCATATTGTAATGGTGGAAAGATATTGATCTGACTGTTGCATTCCATGAATTCTGTTTGTATACCTCATCCTATTTCTGTAAATAGTGGTTGGCTTTATGAACCAGAAATAAAGTTAAGAATGGAATTTGTTTGAAACCAGTGTTATTCTGATTAATGCTTTTACAGTACTAGCGCTGAGGAGTAGGGCTTGGGTCGGAGTTCTTGGAGTGGTGGATTTTGGAAGTTCTTCCTATCCAGTCTAAATATGTGAAGCCATGCCTACTGTCTCTATTCAGGTCCACTTCACCATCTATGTGACCAACATTGTCGAACTCAATAAATTTGGGAGAAAGATCCTTCCACAAAATGGGATTTCCTCCCATCAATTTATGTAACCCATTAGAAGGGGAGATTGCATAAAGATATATTTTTTGTTGACAAGCATTTTTATGCATTTTTACAAGCATGACATTGCATTCATTCATCTGGGTAGTCAGAGCTTCAGAAATATTTGGCTAAGAAGGTAATAGACATGGGCCATATAAAGAATCTTTAATCTCACACGGTTTCTTTTTTTATGCCACTTTAATTCAAATAGATACTACAGATATCATGTATGGGTTAGTACAAAAATGGCAAAAGGAAGTAGATACACAATTGATAACAGAGGCATACCAGGGGTGTTTTCATACAATTAAACACTTCAGGAAACATCAATCACAGAGGAGGGCATTTAATCCAAAAGTAGCACTAACAGAAGTCTGTGCCAAATATGGTAAAGAAAGTAGCACACAGGATTTGGTGAGAGAGGTAACAGTGGTGGGGCCACATGGCAATAGTGATCATAATATGATCAAATTTGAATTAATGACTGTAAGGGGGACAGTACGTAAGTCCATGGCTCTAGCGCTAAACTTTCAAAAGGGAAACTTTGATAAAATGAGAAAAATGGAAAAAAAACTGAAAGGTGCGGCTACAAAGATAAAAAGTGCAACAGGCATAGACATTGTTAAAAAAAAACACCATACTAGAAGCCCAGACCAGATGTATTCCATGCATTAAGAAAGGCGGAAGGAAGGCAAAATGATTACCAGCATGATTAAAAGGTGAGGTGAAAGAAGCTATTTTAGCCAAAAGATCTTCATTCAAAAATTGGAAGAAGGATCCTTCAGAAGAAAATAGGATAAAGCATAAGTATTGGCAAGTTAAATATAAGATATTGATAAGACAGTCTAAGAGAAAATTTGAAAATAAGTTAGCATTAGAGATGTGAATCGGAACCAGAATCGGTTCGGATTCCGGTTCGGATTCACATGTGGTTTTTTTTTCATCGGGCCCGATCGCGGTTTTGTTTATCGGCTGCACCCGAGCCGATAAAGAAAAAACCCACCCCGACCCTTTAAAACTAATCCCTTAGCTTCCCCCACCCTCCCGACCCCCCAAAAAACATTTTACAGGTACCTGGTGGTCCAGTGGGGGTCCCTGGAGCGATCTCCCGCTTCCGGGCCGTCGGCTGCCACTAATCAAAATGGCGCCGATGGCCCTTTGTCCTTATCATGTGACAGGGTATCCGTGCCATTGGCCGGACCCTGTCACATGGTAGGAGCACTGGATGGCTGGCGCCATCTTGTGCTCCTACCATGTGACAGGGGCTGACCAATGGCACCGGTAGCCACTGTGACATAGTAAGGGCAAAGGCTATCGGCGCCATTTTGATTACTGGCAGCCGATGGCCCAGTGCAGGAGATCGCTCCCGGACCCCCGCTGGACCACCAGGGGCTTTTGACAAGTCTTGGGGGACCCTCCTGAACCCCACAAGACGCCAAAAGTCCAGCGGGGGTCTGGGAGCGACCTCCTGCCCTCGGATCGTCGGCTGCTAGTATTCAAAATGGCGCCGATAGCCTTTGCCCTTACTATGTCACAGGGGCTACCAGTGCCATTGGTCAACCCCTGTCACATGGTAGGAGCACAAGATGGTGCCAGCCATCCAGTGCTCCTCCCATGTGACAGGGTCCGGCCAATGGCACGGATACCCTGTCACATGGTAAGGGCAAAGGGCCATCGGCGCCATTTTGATTAGTGGCAGCCGACGGTCCGGGAGCGGGAGATCACTCCAGGGACCCCCACTGGACCACCAGGTACCTGTAAAAAGTTTTTTGGGGGGTCGGGAGGGTGGGGGAAGCTAAGGGATTAGTTTTAAAGGGTCGGGGAGGGTTTAGGGGTTATTTTTGTGTGCTGTTTTTCCCGCCCGCCCCCAAAATGATAAGAGAACCCCCACGATCAATATCATGGGGTTTTCCTATCGTTTTGGGGAGCCCCCGATTTCTGACAATTTTGAAAATATCGTCCGATATTTTCAATCGTCCGAAGCCCAATTCACATCCCTAGTTAGCATAGAGGCAAAAACTCACAATACATTTTTTTAAAAAAATATCCAAAGCAGAAAGTCTGCAAGGGAGTCAGTTGGACCACTGGATGATCAAAGGGTTAAAGGGGCACTTAGAGAAGATAAGGCCATCGCGGAAAGAGTAAATTATTTCTTTGCTTCAGTGTTTACTGAAGAGGATGTTGGAGAGATACCCATTCCAGAGAAGGTTTTCATGGGTGATAATTCAGATTAACTGAACCAAATCACGGTGAACCTGTAAGATGTGGTAAGCATGACTGATAAACTGAAGAGTAGTAAATCACTTGGACTGGATGGTATACACCCCAGGATTCTGAAAGAACTAACAAATGAAATTTCAGAACTATTAATAAAAATTTGTAAACTATCATTAAAATCATCCGATGTACCTGAAGATTGGAAGATGGCCAACGTAACCCCTGTATTTAAAAAGAGATCGAGGGGTGATCTGGAAAACTAAGGACCAGTGAGCCTGACTTCAGTGCCGGGAAAAATCATGGAAACTGTTATAAAGAATAAAATCACAAACATTTAATTAGATATGGCTTGATGGGACACAGCCAACATAGATTTGCCCAAGGAACATCTTGCCTCACAAATCTCCTACTATGTCCCTGAAGGTCTCATCTATATATATATACCTCTCTGTCTCCCTCAGCTCCTCCAGGACTGAGGGGGGATATGATAGAGGTGTTTAAAATCATGAGAGGTCTAGAACAGGTAGATGTGAATCGGTTATTTACTCTTTCGGATAGTAGAAGGACTAGGGGACACTCCATGAAGTTAGCATGGGGCACATTTAAAACTAATCGGAGAAAGTTCTTTTTTACTCAACGCACAATTAAACTCTGGAATTTGTTGCCAGAGAATGTGGTTCGTGCAGTTAGTATAGCTGTGTTTAAAAAAGGATTGGATAAGTTCTTGGAGGAGAAGTCCATTACCTGCTATTAAGTTCACCTAGAGAATAGCCACTGCCATTAGCAATGGTTACATGGAATAGACTTAGTGTTTGGGTAATTGCCAGGTTCTTGTGGCCTGGTTTTGGCCTCTGTTGGAAACAGGATGCTGGGCTTGATGGACCCTTGGTCTGACCCAGTATGGCATTTTCTTATGTTCTTATGTTCTTACATTTTTTTGAAGGGGTGAATAAACACATGGACAAAGATGAACCGGTAGATGGTTGGGTCCCGACACCTGAGCCTTGGCCCAGGCCCAGACATGACACCGAGGCCCAGCCTGAAGGCCAGGTCCCGATGCCTGGATTTCAGCCAAGGCCCAAGCCCAGGCCCAATGCCGGTGCCAGGTCCAGAGACCGGGTTCTAATGCCTGGACCTTAGTCAGGCCCTGGTGCCTAGGCTAAGGCCCAGACCCATTCCCAGAGGCCGGCACCCAGACTTCATATGCTGCCATCCTCTTCTTTCTTCTTTAAAATGACGGCGTCTGCTGAGAACATGCTGAAGTAAATTAACTCTGGCACCTTCCTCCTCAGCGGAGGTCACCATTTTGGTGTATGGTAGAAAATGAAATAAACATTAAATGAAATGAAATTCATGAAAAAAAAAACACCCCAATAATGAAATTAACAAATGAAAAAAAATGTTTTGCAACATATGCCTGTTAATTATGTAAAAAATATATAGGTACATTTTGAGACCCAAAAAAGAAAAGGATTTTTCTGGAAATTTGGAATGATTTCCTAATCTTTTTAACACCAAGAACAAGAAGTCTTGTGGAGGTCCATATCCAGGCATTGTGCAGTTTGACTAGTTAGCCAGTTAAATTTATCCGAATATCTTAGCCTATATATTTAGTTATGTTAGCCAGATAAGTTTATCCAGCTAACTTTAGAACAGGTGTTCGGGCTGACCAGAATTAGCAAGATATCGTAGTAAGTCTGATAACTTATTCAGCTAACTCAGCTCCTCCCAGTTATTCCCCTGGAACACCCCTGACATCCATCCAAATTTTAGTCAGATATGTAGCTAGATAAAAACCCAAATATCCATTTAACCGGATAACTTCTGAGTTTTCCAGCTAAATGTTTCTGAATTTGAATATCTGCCAAATACAGCACAAAATAGATTATATTGGACAGATTGTTATTATTGCTAATGTTTCCTCCTGTAATAGGACCTGGGATAGTAATGGGATGGTAGCAGATTTTTTTTTTTTTGGGGGGGGGGAGAATTTAGGGAGTTTAATGATGAACTGTATAACATGTATTGATATACAGTAGCTATTCATTCTTGTGGGAATTACTACCACACAGGACTAGAGTGGGTTATATTGCATATTTTGATTCTGAATGTATATTTTGGATATAGATGGAGATGTGGGAAAATGATTAAAAGCTGGAAAGACAGGAACTGACAGTTTGGATGTTATAAATTTGCTTTTGGCAGGATATGTAATAGATTCAGTTATACACCATGCTATAGTATATGTTTGTCTTTCAATATACATATTTGAATATAACTCTTTTCTGATGTATATATAGTACTCATCTATCTATAATATCCTTTTAAAGCAGTGATTCTCATCTCATGACACACTTAGCCAGTCGGGTTTTCAGGATATCCACAATGAATATGCATGAGATAGATTTGCATAAAATAGATGCAGTGCATACAAATCTATCTCATGCATATTCATTGTGGATAGCTTGAAAACCTGTCTAGGTGGGACCCAAGGACTGGGTTAAGCCCCAGTTTTAGAACATATTTCCATTTTTATGCAGTACTGACAACAACTCTGGCTGATGTGTTTAATCTGTTAGTTTTTTCACTAATGTAACATTAGTTATAGTTGGTGTGCCCAGGGCAAAGACCTACAGTGTAAATAACAAGCACCAGGAAGCCAGGGTACTTACTGTTACTAAATCTTGTCAGCTGAAGCTTAGTGATCATTGCTTTTCTGTTCTATCTTTCCAAGCATTATACATAGCCTGTTGAACTTATGGAGTGCATCTTCAAATTTTATATACAAATCATCTGGTACACTCAGAGGTGCCCAGATGCCAACATATTTTAGCATATGTCTGCAGCTCCAGCAGATTACTGTCACCACAGTCCACATAATATGCCCTATTGTGGAACTCCAGTTTGCTTGAACCACAAGGCGGAGATTGTTTCGGGACTGTGCCATCAGGATGCTACGGTATACTGATTTTTGCATTGCCATACATGTGGCCAGCCATTCCCAAATCAGCGCCTGTCCTTCTATGGGCCCCTGTGACTACTCATCTTCTTGCCTCCCAGAAGCGTCATCCACCAGAAATTTGGGTAGCTGAGTGACCATGACAGGAGTCTTTCTATGCAGGGCAATTGCCACTCAGAAGGAATTAGGTGCCTAACTCAAAATTTGTGAGGGAGGAATGTAGAGGTGTTATACAGCCTGGGAGTTGGCATTCATGGAGTTAATAGTTTTTCCTCTCAGAGGTCACAGTGCAACTTCTCTGCACTGCCCGAGAGCTAGGTAGAGCTGTGTGAAGCTAGGCAGAGCACTGCAGGTCTTGTTTGAAGGTGGCTAAACATGTGAATAAATGTTTCAGCTACTGAACCAAGAAGCCCATATTAATAAAGCACTGAAGACTTCTGGTTCTGGTCCAAGTGGAGACACAATCCATCAATTGGCTCTGGAATTAATGACCTTGCACTCTATTTTCAAAACTCCCTTTCATGCTTTGTTGAACAATCCAGTAGTATGAGTTCAACATCCTCTTCAGCTGTTACCTTCGTGCGACATTGAGCAAGTCTCTTTGGGGGTAATTTTAAAAGATGTTTACTCACATAAAACACAGCTTTATATATGTAAATAGCTCACATAAAATACAGGTTTATGCATGTAAATGACATGTTTAAAAACTGTGTGGGGGTTGTGTGCATAAAAGTATATGAAAATCCCGATTTTGCACATTCTTTATGAGTACAAATAATAGGCGTTGCAGGAGGCAGAGTTCGGATGTACGCACATAGTTTTGATTTTTAAAAGTATGTAGGAAAAATAACCTGCACAAGTTACACCCTGCAAAGAGAAGATGTAACTTTGTGCAGTGAGCCTGTGCACATTGGGGCAGATTGTCAAAGGGTTACGCGCGTAACATACGCAAGTAGCCCCCGAAAAGCTGCCCCTGCGCACGCCAAGCCTATCTTGCATAAGCTCGGCGGTGCGCACAAGCCCCGGGCGCGCGTATGTTCCGGGGCTTTGAAAAAGGGGCGGGTCCGGAGGTCAGGGAGCGGTCCGGGGGCGGGTCTGGGGGCGGGTCTGGGGGCATGGCGGCGGTCCGGGGGTGGTCCCGAGGCCTCCTTCATGCATCCATGCCGGAGGTTTGCGCATCGGCCGGCTTCGGGCAGGCGTAAGAAATAAAATAAGGTAAGAGAGGGGGATTTAGATAGGGCTGGGGGGTGGGTTAGATAGGGGAAGGGAGGGGAAGGTGGGGAGGGACTGAAAAAAAGTTCCCTACAAGGCTGCTCCGATTTCGGAGCGGCCTTGGAGGGAACGGGGAAAACCACCAGGGCTCCCATCGGGCTCGGCGCGTGCAAAGTGCACATGTGTGCACCCCCTTCCGTGCGCCGACCTTGTATTTTATAACATGCGCGTGGCAGCACGCGCTTGTTATAAAATCGGGCGTAGATTTGTTCACGCTGGGTTGCACAAACAAATCTACACCCGTGCAAAAGTTTTAAAATCTGCCCCATTATTTCCCATAATTTTCAAAGCATAACTTTGAAAATTGGTGTAACTTATGTGTTTTGAAAATGCACAAGTTACATCGGTTTATATAAAATTACCATTTTTAATTTCCTGGGCCTCTATTTACCCACCTGCACCTAGACAGTAAAAAATAACATTAATTCTTTCTCTCTGTTAGATGCAGAGTGTTCAGATATTAAAAATGCACTGCCAGGCTGCATGCATTTCACTGAAAGATTAAGAAGTTGAAAGCACTTTTCAGTTCTTCATTCAGAGAAAATGGTATTTAGACCTAAATTATTGTTATTGTAACCAATTAATTTCTGAGCTTAATTTTTTGGAATGATAGCCTATACATGTCCTAAACAAATAAATAAATAAATAAATAAATAAATAAAATAAATAATGGGACTCGAGCATGATGTAAAGAGGTATGGGCTGCTGCCCATGTTAGCTCATCAAAATATTTCTTTAACCAGCAGTAATATTCCTTCTTTAAAAGCCTACAACACTTGTCTGAGGCATATTTTCTTGCAATGGTGCCAAGACATAAAATGTAACCCTTGAAGCATAGAGCGGAGTGGCCAACTCTGGTCCTCAAGAGCCACAAACAGGCTTGTTTTTCAGGTTATCTATAATAAATATGCATGAGATAGATTTGCATGCACTGCCTCCGTTGTACACAAATACATCTCATGCAAGTTCATTGTGGATATTTGGAAAACTAAACTTGTTTGTGGCTTCTTGAGTACCAGAGCGGGCCAGCCCTAGCATATTCATCAGCTGTTTTATGATACATTTTGTGAAAGCAGCCTGTGAACATATGAGAAACACCATCTGACATCCCCAGCCAGAAAACAAAAATAAACAAAAAAAGGAGACAGAGCAACAGTACTATCACTACCATTTAAGCTCATGGATATTCTTCTTTGGATGAAGGCATAGAATTACTGGAGCCAGAGGTTACTGGTTTTAGGGTCAGCTGGGACACATTTCCTCACACTCCCAGCTTTATAAACCTAAAGTGCAAATGAGTTTCCAGTTAAATCTAAAAAAAACTATCAGTCACAGTAAGAAAAATATATTTACATTCCATGCCTGTCACATGGCCCTGTTTGTTTAGTGCAAGTTTCGGACTTAGTAGACTGAGGGCATGCTGGGATTTATGGCTTTTCTTATTACAGCTTACCCCAGATTATTATTTTTAAGAAAATGGTTCCAAGAATGCCACAAACCTGAAAAAAAAACCATTATTCTCTTCAAAAGAAAGTCTTTCTTATGCAAGGATAAATACAAGTCAAAAAGGAATCAGAGTTGGCACATTAAATAATCTTAGCCTTTCCTTATGAGGTGCAGTTCTGTGCTTAAAATCTAATAAAGCAGGACACCAAGCCGAAGCATTGTTATTAATGGGCTCCATCTGCAATACCACTATCAAGGGACAGCTCAAAAATACCTGATTTTTGTCAAACTACAGCGCTAGCTATAGCTGTGGCTTTTTACAAGATCAGCACAACATTTTGATCTTTGTTGCAACAGCAACACTATACGATTTAAGGTGAATTTTAAAAGTCTGGCACATGCATCAATTAGGGGATGTGCAAAGAGATCAGGCTCATGTGCACCGATCGTATTTTAAAAAGTGCCCAGATACACACGTAAAACCCACAACGCGCACATCTAAAAAGTTTCCAAAAAGGGGTGGGGTTTGGTCATGATCTGAGCGGGAATGGGCGTTTCAAGGCCAGGCCAAGAGATGTGCGCATAAATACTTATGCGCCCCAGTGCATGCCAAGGTCCCCTGTCATGTAACGTTATTTCTGCTATGAATGATATGTCAATTATAAAATAAAATGATTGAGCCATTTCTGAGGGGTTTAAATGATCAGGGGTAAATGGGGGGAGTTGAAACTCAAAGGTGACGAGGAGCAATGTGTGGAGAGAGATGAAGAAATGGTGGAAATATTAAACAAATACTTCAGTTTGGTGTTCACTAGAGAGAACCCTGGAGAAGGATTGTTGCTGATTGACAAGCCTGTAGATGGGAATGGGGTAGATGAAGCTCTGTTTACAGAAAAGAATGTATAGGATGAGCTAAGTAAAATGAAAGTGGACAAGGCCATGGAGCCATATGAGGTATATCCCAGGATTCTGAGGGAGCTCAGAGATGTGCCGGCGGGTCCGCTGAAAGACCTGTTTAATAGATCCCTGGAGATGTGAGTGGTGCCGCAAGACTGGAGAAGAGCGGTTGTGGTCCCTCTTCACAAGGGTGGTAGCAGAGAGGAGGCTGAGAACTACTGGCCAGTTAGCTTTGGTGGTGGGAAAATTAATGGAGACTCTGCTGAAGGAAAGGATAGTGAACTGTCTACAATCAGGTGGCTTGCTGGATCTGAGGCAGCATGGACTCAACAGGGGAAGGTCCTGTCAGACCAATCTTATTGATTTTTTTGATTGGGTGACTAGAGAATTGGATCAAGGAAGAGCGCTCAATGTGATCTCCTTGGATTTCAGCAAAACGTTTGATACAGTCCTACATAGGAGGCTTGTGAATAAAACGAGAAGCTTGGGAGTAGGCACCAAGGTGGTGGCATGGATTACAAACTGGTTGACAGGAGACAGCATGTAATGGTAAATGGAACCTACTCTGAAGAGAGAACTGTGTTAAGCGGAGTACCACAGGGATCAGTTTTGGGAGTGGCATTGCAGAAGGGATAGAAGGTAAAGTTTATCTATTTGCAGATGATACTAAGATCTGCAACTGAATGGACATGCCTGAAGGAGTAGAGAGAATGAAAAGTGAATTAAGAAAGCTTGAAGAGTGGTTGAAGATTTGGCAGCTGGGATTCACTGCCAAAAAAGTGCAGAGTCATGCATTTGGGGTGTGATAATCCAAAACCGCTGTATATGATGGGGAGTGAAACACTGATGTGCATGAACCAAGAGAGAGACCTTGGGGTAATAATATCTAGAGATGTGCTTAGTTTTAAGTTTTCAGGTTGGGCGCTTTGTTTTCCTACGTTTCTTTTTTTTTTTTCAGCAAAATGGACCGAAAAAAAAACCCCCAACCCTTCAAATGTACTTAATTACAACCCCCCCCCCCCCCACCACCACCACCACCAACACCATTCCGATTCCCCACATGACTTACTAAAAGCCCTGGTGGTCCAGTAGGGTCCCAGGAGAGATCTCTCCCTCTCAGGCCATCGGCTGCCACTAATCAAAATGGTGCTGGTGGTGCTTTGCCCTTACCATGTGACAGGGGCTACCGGTGCCATTGGTCAGCCCCTGTCACATGGAAGGAGCAATGGATGACCCACACCATTTTCAAAGATTTTGGAGAAAATCCATTTTGGGATTCGGGTCCTCCGAACCATGCCGAATTAGACAATGTCGTTGAAATTGTCCAATTCGGCAAAAATGAATGCACATCTCTAATAATATCTGGCGATATGAAGATGGCGAAGCAATGTGACAAGGTAATAGCTAAAGCCGGAAGAATGCTGGACTGCATAGAGAAAGGAATAACCAGCAGGAAAAAGGAGGTGATAATGACCTTGTATAGGTCCTTGGTGAGGCCTCACTTAGCGTACTGTGTTCAGTTCTGGAGACTGTATCTCTAAAAGGATAGAGACAGGATGGATGCGGTGCAGAAAAAGGTGACAAAAATGGTGTCAGGTCTGTATCAGAAGACATATAAAAAGAAGATGAAGGATCTAAATAAATATGTGTGGCCTGGAAGAAAGGAGGTTCAGGGGAGATATGATACAGACCTTCAGATACCTGTAAGATGTCAATGATGTACAAGCTTTTACGTTGGAAAGGAAAGATTAGAACTAGGGGTAGGGGTGACAAAACAAAACTCCAGGGGGGACTACTCAGAACCAATGTCAGGAAATATTTCTTTACGCAGACGGTGGTGGATGTTTGGAATGCCCGTCTAGAGGAGATGGTGAAGAAGAAAATAGTCAATGAATTCAAAAAGGTATGGGATAAACACTGTGGATCCCTAAAGACTAGAGGATGGAAATGAAGAAGAGGGTGCATGTGGGTAGCCTGCATGGAGCAGCAGTTTCTACCTGTAGTGGGGTTCCCATTTGGGTTGTTAGCTGCATCCAGGTTCTTTTACTGGGGTTCATCTGGCAGCCGGGGAGGGGGAGGGGGAGGGGATTAACTTCTATGACCCTAGGCATATCTAAGGAAAACTCCACTGCTCCATGCCTCTGTGGTGCCACTTAGGTGCAGGTATAACCACAATAATATCAAAAACAGGTGCCAGAAGCAAAAGTAAAAGGGCAGAGTCCACTTTTGTGTTCAAAGTAAAAGTTCACTTGCAGAAAAAATAAAGTCCCAACCAGTATGGAAACATCAAACTGCATAAAAATCATATTGGTCAAACTGTGGTTTCGGTGTCCCTGTTGTATCACCATCCAGGCTTAATGATCCCTTTCCATTGGAGAGTAGGGTACTGGGCAGCTCCAGCATAAAAATAGAAAAATAGAAAATACCAAAATTCAAAAATAGAATCCACAATTATCACAATTGTTGTGAGTGAACTGTTTAGTGGACCCTTGGGCCGACCTGTGAGAGACTGGGGAGAGGTGTACTATAGTCTCTGGTGAGTGACAGGTCGGGAGGCGGATACCAGGCAGGAGCTGGATGGGAGCTTCACCCTGGAAGCCGGTACTCCCCCAGGAGGAGCCCATAGGAGCCCAGCCGCTGGGACTTAGGTGATTCACCCTGGAAGCCAATAATCCCCCGGGAGGAGCCCATAGGAGCCCGGCTGCTGGGACTTAGGAGATCACGGAAGCTGGAGCTGGAGCAGGCAGGCAGGGATCAGGAGACAGGCAGGAACTGAAGCAGGCTAGGACTGAAGCAAGCAGGAACTGAAGCAGAACTGGCTACTGGAACCAGACAGGAACTGAAGTAGGACTGGCTACTGGAACCAAGCTGGAACTGAAGCAGAACAGAATACTGCAAGTAAGCCAGGCAGAAGCAAGACTTGGGCACAGAGTGAAACAAGTCTCAGGCAGGAATGGAGTCGCTAACGCAATAGCACACTCCTAGGCATGGAGCAACAGAGGACCACAAGGAACCCCGTTGCAAGGCAAAGTCCTGGGCTCCGCGGCGGCCTTACATAGGCCGCGGCGTCTGACGTCATGGATAGGGAGGAGCTTCCAGTGGCGGGAAACGGCCTTCATAAGCGCGGATTGCGCGCGCGCCTAGGGAGAAGGCGTCCAGGCAGGGCTTCTCGGCGGCGTCCCCCCCCCGTGGGGATGCCGGGAAACAGGCCGCAGACCCTCGGAGACGGGCCGGGACCAAGGAGGTAAGGGCCTAGTCGCGGCTGCCGCGACTGGGACCACAACAACAATCTCTACAAATTTCCTTGCCCTTGCTTTTGCATTGCAGCGTGGGCTTAAAGATCATTGACTCAGCTTTTCCGGATACAAAAGGGGGAGCCCTACCTTCCAGAATGGTCAATTGAAAGTCCAAAATTCTTCTTCAAATCTAACGCAGACTCCACCTCTTCCGATCAAACCCCAAGGGGTGAGGCTATGATCATTCACAAAATTCCATTACCACTTCTCTCCCTCTCTTCTCCAGGCCTGAGGGGCCTCGATAGGGATATCCAACAACTCCACATACTCTCTCTTCCAGTATCACCTGTCCTCTTCCTCTGAGCATGCTCCTGGGGATATTTGTATTTGTATCCCACACAAGCCTTCCATAAAAAGGTGGGATTAATGCAAGACGAGTGTCCAAAAATGCAAATATCGCTCCCACTGCCCATAGATGGAAAAACTGGTGGGGATTGAAATAGTGATGGGCATAGCCCCTGTCACACTGAAGGCATGGGAATTATTACCCTCATTCAATAGCCTTGATGCTTTGACTCTACTTCAACATCACTTCCCAATTTGACAGCGGGGTGGGAAGGGGGGAAGAGGAACTGGATACAGATAACAATCAACATCGCCCTGACTTTTATGGTCTGGGATACTGGCATGCAGAGATAAGGGAAAAAGCACAGAACAGCTTCTACAGCCAAGACCCAAAGCAAAGAATGTCAAACAGCATTGTCTGAATTATAAAGAAGGCTTCTCACCCAGTAAAAATGTTGCTAGCAGTAATTTATAGGTTTGAGAGTTACTTGGTTTTGACTGACTGTAAATATTACAACTCTTATAATAAGGCTTGGGGGCAACTTCATGGAGCGTCAGTTACTATCCTTGAGAGAAACATGGGGGTATCCTGCACGGAGCGGTAAATACTACATTAAGAAGCTTGCTGGACAGACTGGATGGGCCATCTGGTCCTTTTATGCCATCATTACCATGTTACTATGTAATATGTATGAGATAGTCACACAAAGCAACAGGAGGAGAACACTCTTCCAAGGACTGTATGAGATGGGTGGACTGGAAAATTGAGCTTCAAGCATAGAAGGAATAGGCCAGGAGGTGGGAGGAGAGAGCAGTATGCAGGAGCAGCCCCATGGAAGATCAAGCAGGTCAGTCGGAAATAGCACAAACTGATGCACAACCATTTATATGAGGGGTAGCCAACTCTGGTCCTCAAGAGCCACAAATAGGTCTGGTTTTCTGGATATCCACAATGAATATGCATGAATATATTTGCATAGAATAAAGGTGGTACTTGCAAATCTATTTCATGCATATCCATTGTGGATATCCTGTTTGTGGCTCTTGATGACTGAGGTTGGCAACCCCTGATTTTTATTATTTATACTCTGGTTCTCTTGCAAGTGCACTTTTTCTCGTTTTGCATTTATAATTTCTAAATTAAAGTGGCAAATTTATCATGTTAGACCAACTGAATAGGTCAAAACAGAGGTAAGCTAACAAGTTGCTGATTATATCAATTTTATTGGACTAATGCAGTTGAGACTAGCTTTTGAGCTATGCCCCATTTGTCAGTGCAGTTCTGACCTTTATTTCAAACTTCTCAAATGGAAAGTCACTGTTAAAAAATTGAATGTCTCTTAAAATAGCCCATCCTAGCTGTATAACAGAGAACTTGTTCACTGCATTGGTAGGTTCACTCCTACTGAAGTGCTTTGGGTATAAATGGTCTCGGCAAAGCATTCCTCCTACAGAAAGACAGCACTAGAACAGGCTTCCACTGTGTCACCTCTGACTCTCCACTGCACAGCGTAAGCTGGAAAGTAGAGGCTTGTCAGAAAACCTGCCATCTCCCAGCTGCTCCCTTCTGTTTGAACTCTAGACTTTTGTGATTTACTCAGTCTCTAATTAACTCCCCTCCCCCCATTCTGCCCCTCTCAACAATCCATGAAATAAAAGAGCATTCTGATTTATTGATCCTTCAGTTCTGTGCTGGTCTCCAGTTGTTCAAAGTTCATGTTTGCTGAGTAAGTCTGGCTATGTATTTTGTTTAGAAACACACAGGGAAACATGACTCCAAGATTAGGTAACAGCAATTGCATCATAAATATATACTAATGGCTTACAAAATTGCATCAGCCTTAATTAATTAATCAATTAGCATCCCTGCAGGGAGTCCTTAAGCAGACTATTCCAGAAAGAGAGCAAGAGAGTCCTTGAGAAAACTGGACCATCCATTCTCAATAGAGCAGCGAGTAGCATCTGCTGGTAAATAGTCCTGTGCCCATTAGACAAATGGGGCTTAACAGACTCCTAAAGTAACAGCAATAAAAAGTGTTTTAAGTGTAACCCCCCATTTCCTGGGGTCACCTTCAGGGCCTGCAGAAGGGGTCTTCTGCCTTGCTGCAACCCCAGAACAGTCAGGGTCCACCAGGGGGGACCACCAGTCAGGATCCACCAAGCCAACTGGGGACCAGAGAAATCTCTAGGAGGCCCAGGGGAAGACTTACCCAACTTCTGACAAAGTCCACTGTCCACACCAGACATAAGAACATAAGAAATTGCCATGCTGGGTCAGACCAAGGGTCCATCAAGCCCAGCATCCTGTTTCCAACAGAGGCCAAACCAGGCAACAAGAACCTGGCAATTACCCAAACACTAAGAAGATCCCATGCTACTGATGCAATTAATAGCAGTGGCTATTCCCTAAGTAAACTTCATTAATAGCAGTTAATGGACTTCTCCTCCAAGAACTTATCCAAACCTTTTTTGAACCCAGCTACACTAACTGTACTAACCACATTCTCTGCAACAAATTCCAGAGCTTTATTGTGCGTTGAGTGAAAAAGAATTTTCTCCGATTAGTCTTAAATGGGCTACTTGCTAACTTAATGGAATGCCCCCTAGTCCTTCTTTTATTCGAAATTGTAAATAACCGATTCACATCTATTCATTCAAGATCTCTTATGATCTTAACCTCTATCATATCCCCCCTCAGACATCTCTTCTCCAAGCTGAACAGCCCTAACCTCTTCAGCCTTTCCTCATAGGGGAGCTGTTCCATCCCATTTATCATTTTGGTTGCCCTTCTCTGTACCTTCTCCATCGCAACTATATCTTTTTTGAGATGTGGCGACCAGAATTGTACACAGAATTCATGATGCGGTCTCACCATGGAGCGATATAGAGACATTATGACATTTTCCGTTTCATTAACCATTCCCTTCCTAATAATTCCTAACATTCTATTTGCTTTTTTGACTGCTGCAGCACACTGAGCTGACAATTTTAATATATTATCCACTATGATGCCTAGATCTTTTTCCTGGGTGGTAGCTCCTAATATGGAACCTAACATCGTGCAACTACAGCAAGGGTTATTTTTCCCCTGTATGTAGCACCTTGCACTTGTCCACATTAAATTTCATCTGCCATTTGGATGCCCAATCTTCTAGTCATATAAGGTCCTCCTAAAATGTATCACAATCCGCTTGTGATTTAGCTACTCTGAATAATTTTGTATCATCCACAAATTTGATAACCTCACTCGTCGTATTCCTTTCCAGATCATTTATATATCTATTGAAAAGCATCGGTCCAAGTACAGATCCCTGAGGCACTCCACTGTTTATTTATTTATTTATTTTATTTTTGTAACAAGTTTTGTATACCGTCATTCGGTTTCGTCATCGTAACGGTTTACAGTAATCATAATAGTTTAACATAGTTACAATAGGATTTCAATAAACACTGTTTACCCTTTTCCACTGAGAAAATTGACCATTTAATCCTACTCTCTGTTTCCTGTCTTTTAACCAGTTTGTAATCCACAAAAGCACATCACCTACTTAGTTTTCTTAGAAGCCTCTCATGCGGGACTTTGTCAAACACCTTCTGAAAATCCAAATACACTACATCTACTGGTTCACCTTTATCCACATGTTTATTAACCCCTTCAAAAAAATGAAGCAGATTTGTTAGGCAAGACCTCCCTTGGGTAAATCCATGTTGACTGTGTTCCATTAAACCATGTCTTTCTATATGCTCTACGATTTTGATCTTGAGAATAGTTTCCACTATTTTTCATGGCACTGAAGTCAGGCTCACTGGTCTATAGTTACCCGGATCACCCCTGGAGCCTTTTTTAAATATTGAGATTACATTGGCCACCCTCCAGTGTTCAGGTACAATGGATGATTTTAATGATAGGTTACAAATTTTAACTAATAGATCAGAAATTTCATTTTTGAGTTCCTTCAGTACTCTAGGATGCATACCATCTGGACCAGATGATTTGCTACTCTTTAGTTTGTCAATCTGGCCTACTACATCTTCCAGGTCCACAGTGATTTCGTTCAGTTCGTCTGACTCATCACCCCTGAAAACCATCTCCGGAACTGGTATCTCCCCATCATCCTTATTAGTAAACACTGAAGCAAAGAATTAATTTAGTCTTTCTGCAATAGCCTTATCTTCCCTAGGAGCCCTTTTAACCCCTCGGTCATCTAATGGTCCAACCGACTCTCTCACAGGTTTCTTGCTTCAGTTATATTTAAAAAAGGTTTTCTTATGAGCTTTTGCCTCTATGGCCAACTTAATTTCAAATTCTCTCTTTGCCTGTCTTATCAATGTTTTACACTTAACTTGACAATGCTTATGTTTTATCCTATTTTCTTCAGATGAATCCTTCTTCCAATTTTTAAAGGATGTTCCAATGTAGACATGATAGCTATAAGTAAAATTTGCAGTAAATAGATGGATACTGTCCAACAAGAAGCAACATAAACAGTCAATCTTCATTCTTCAGTTACTCAGAGTAGGAGGGATCCCACTCACAAGCTTTAGCCCCAAAGACTTTGGGAGGCATATAAAAAACACAATTATTTTATTTTATTTAAATGTTTTTATAGACTGGTATTCGTTGAAACATCATATCGGTTTACATGGAACTAGAACAGTGGAAATACATTAAATAGGGAGTAAAGAACTTGGGGGGGGGTATAACTTGTACAGGGTTAGAGGATATACGGTATATTCAATATATACAGGTGTACAGTAGAATATACAAGTGTACGGTAATATTTGTGTATGGGGGGTTGATGAAATGGGGGGAATTACTAGTAGGGACTTTCCCAGCAAAAAATTCCACCCCTTTTTTCTGATAGGTATTCTTCCTCTGGTAAGCCACCAACCACAAAACCACAGCTTGGAATTTTACTCAGTTCCTCACTGCTAATCCTGGAGCACCTCAAGAGCCCCTTTCTTCCTAGGACTCCCAAGACTCTTCCCCTACAGCTGCAAATTTTACTTATAGCTATCATGTCTACATTGGAACATCCTTCAAAATTGGAAGAAGGATCCATCTGAAGAAAATAGGATAAAACATAAGCATTGTCAAGTTAAGTGTAAAACATTGATAAGACAGGCAAAGAGAGAATTTGAAATTAAGTTGGCCATAGAGGCAAAAGCTCATAAGAAAACCTTTTTTAAATCTTGTATGGACTCTCACCAAACCCATCCCTACTGGGGGGAATGTCCTCCCCCCACACACACATACACTCCATGCAACCCTAAACCTCACTCCCTCACTCACCCTCAGATTGACACTAATCACCTCTTCCCTTATTTTCCCCTCCCATTTGAGAAGAGACTTGCACTGTGCAAGAGCTCTGTGATTGACAGAACTCCCTGACCTCCCAATGAACCTAGAGAACAGAATCTCTCTAGAAACTGGTTAGTAACCCCTGGGTAGGATTACATCAACTTCCTCACAGATTTTATCCTGCATATCTATAGTGAAATCTAGTGTCCTCAGGGAAAGATGGTGCTAGTTCTATACACAATTGTATCCATCATGCAGCCCTGTTTTTCATAAATTGGGACAACAAATCCATGACTAAAGAGGGTCAGATTACATTTCTCCCAGATGACCTGGAATCAATAGACAACACAAACATTTGTGACATTTTTGAAACATAACTACTTTCATGAGAGTTGAGGATTTGCTACCTACATTTAAGATTTAATTTTTGTAATTTAAATGGGTCATACTGCTCAAGTGTGCCATGTGAGGTATGTGTCCTTTTCCTATTTGTGTGCTAAAATCACCAGTCAACTTTATTTATAGTATGATATGAAGAAGGAGCTATGTGTTGGATTAACTGGGGCAGGCTGGACACCCAGGGCTATTACCCCCCAGCCCCCCACCTCCCATCCCTCTAACCAAATCACAACACATAATAAAAGAACAGTTAACATAACAGTAACAACACAGAATGCAAATAACACATTAAAATGCTGATTTGGATACAAATGGCCACAGTCTTTGATTAGATACCCTATCGGGGAAATCTAATTGAGGTGCTGAGTCCTGAACGCCTACCTACGCACTTCCTTGGGAGCAGTTGACACTAGCAGTGTTCTTGTGCATCCACCCCAGCAGCACGTTCTGGAGTCTCGCTCCCGTGAGCCCCAATATGTGTGGTAGGGGAGAATATCCCAGAGGAACCCTGAGTATGCCACTATCTGGCAGGCTTACTAAGAGCCCCCTCCCCTCTGTCACATTCGAGGCTATGAATACATCAAGGCCCAATCCCATGGCCTGACATCTCTCATGCTGTCTGCCCTACAAGTGTGGCCCTAGCCACTATTCCTTTAAATGGCACTTCTCCTCCCCCACTATTTCCTGTTGTCAATACGTCAACCCTCCTGGACTCAGTCACCCCCACCATAGGAATTTCCTCACACCTGGGCCAAGGTGCAACAGACTGATGAGCTTGTGAAGAGTCCCCCCAAATAAGCTGAAGCTCATATATCCATGTTGCAGATCATCCTTTGTATGGCCTGAAGTAATAGGTCATTACCCATATCAGAAAGATGTATACCATCCCATGCGTAGAACTGGGGGGAATGCACATCTACCTACTTGTGGTGAAAGTGTATGCCTCCAAATCACTGCATTGTCTTGGCCACTTGCCGATTGAACTTGGCGTGGTGCTGCCCCATAAGAACATAAGAACATGTCATACTGGGTCAGACCAAGGGTCCATTAAGCCCAGCATCCTGTTTCCAACAGTGGCCAATCCAGGCCATAAGAACCTGGCAAGTACCCAAAAACTAAGTCTATTCCATGTTACTGTTGCTAGTAATAGCAGTGGCTATTTTCTAAGTCAACTTAATTAATAGCAGGTAATGGACTTCTCCTCTGATAAAGGGAATACTCTCTGTGGTAGTATCATGATGGAGAATATCTTCTCGGAGAGTAATATGGGCCTCTGTGATATGGAAATCCAGCCTCAGAGTCTTGCCTCATAAATCTGCTACATTTTTTTGAAGGGGTGAATAAGTATGTGGAAAAAGGTGAACCGGTTGATGTGGTTTAATTGGATTTTCAGAAGTAGGGTTGCCAATATTTCCACAGCGACGAAAGAGTAGAAGATCGGTAAAAATACCAGGGATTCTTTATTATCAAAGATCTTTATAAGCTGCCCGACTCAGACCGAGTTTCGCTCATATGTGAGCTGCTTCAGGGGCTATTATAAATTTGAACAGATAAAAGTAACACATAAAAACATTTAAAATGTACTGACATCAGAATACAGAATTTAAATAATAAAAAATAATAAACATATATATACAAATAAATAACATACCAACTGTCCAACCATTAAATAAAGAAACCAAAAAAACATACCGAAAAGCTAAATGACACACGTATAAAATATCACATACATAGCACAATAGCTGATGATATAGCATAATGTACCTATAATGGTAGTGTAGTTAAATAGGTCTATTCCTTAACACAAACTCGGCCTGAGTCGGACAGCTTGTAAAGATCTGTGATAATAAAGAATCCCTGGTGTTTTTACCGATCTTCTATTCTTTGGTCGCTACTTGCAATATTGGATCGGTTCCCGGTTTGTTTCTTTCAATATTTCTACAGACCAGGTCTTGCCACTTGAGGACCAAGGCTGAAGAGAAGAGATCCTGCCAGTGAACTGCCTAAAAACACTGTATCTGTGTATGCATTAAAGGGCATTAATGAATTGACAGGCTGCACTCAGGTAACAATTTCTCTTCCAGCCTCTCAGAGTAATGAAAGTGGCCCCATGCCTCTCAGTTGCTCCCCATTTCTTATCTTGTGGATTACTGGGGGGGGAGGGGGGTGGTACAAACGTTTTCCTTTGTCCCTCTCTCATACAGATTCATTCTGTCACACACAAATACACTCAATCATCCATGCTCCCTCTCTCACACATGATCTCAAAAGGTCAGAAGCATGCTGGGCAGGGAAGGGGGATAGACAGGAGAGCCAGGGCTGACAGAAGAGGCAAGCAATTGCCAAGGGTACGTGGCCCAGGGGGCACTAACGCTCCTCATGAAAGGGCTGGCCACCAGTGCTGCATGCCACCATTGTAGTGGCTCAACTGGCTAGTTATGTCATCCAAGGAGACACTGACTGCCTAACCCCACCACCTCCCGCCCCACCAGCCAAATTAACTATATTGCCCGGGGCACTGGGCATCCCAGCAATAGGCCTGAGGGAGGCATTATGATAACAGGCTGGGGTTGGGGGGGGAGAGACTGGGTTCAGGGCAGGGGATGCTGAGCAAGGAAAAGGCCAGGAAAGGGGTACAGGCATGGGCAGAGATGGGAAGGGGGATCACTGTAGTACATTGTCGGACGGATTTTAAAAGCCCTGCTCGCGTAAATCCGCCCGGATTTACGCGAGCAGGGCCCTCGCGCGCCTATTTTGCATAGGCCGCCGGCGCGCACAGAGCCCCGGGACACGCGTAAGTCCCGGGGGATTTTAGTGGGCGTGGCGGGGGCGTGTCTGGGGGTGGGGCCGAATGACATGGCGTTTTGGGGGCGGGGCGTGGCGTTTTGGGGGCGGGCCCGGGGGTGTGGTTTCGGCCCGGGGCGTTCCAGGGGTGTGGCCGCGCCCTCCGGAACCGCCCCCGGGTCGAGTCTCGGCGTGCCAGCAGCCCTCTGGGAGGCGTAAATCCGTGGATAAAGGTAGGGGGGGGGGTTTAGATAGGGCCGGGAGGGGGGGTGGGTTAGGTAGGGGAAGGTGAGGGGAGGGCGAAAGAAAGTTCCCTCCGAGGCCGCTCCGATTTCGGAGCGGCCTCGGAGGGAACGGAGACAGGCTGCGCAGCTCGGCACGCGCCGGCTGCCCAAAATCGGCAGCCTTGCGCGCGCCGATCCAGGATTTTAGAAGATACGTGCAGCTACGCGCGTATCTTATAAAATCCAGCGTACTTTTGTTTGCGCCTGGTGCGCAAACAAAAGTACGCGAACGCGCTTTTTTAAAAAATCTAATCCTATATGTTTTTTTTTAACATCAAGTAAATTCCAAATTGCTAAGTGACAAGGCATGGATCCAGAGTGAGACCTGAGGGAGGAAGGTACAGCCTATAGAGCAATTTCCAAGATAGCTGCAGCTGTCTGCTGGACTGAACAAGAGACCCTGTAACCCCTTCCCTCCCTCCATGCCCCCCCCCCCCCTCTGTTTCTCAACTCTACCATGCTTCTCATGTGTCAATCTCCCCTATCCTCCCCTTTTGTCTTTCCCCTCTCCTTACCCTGTACCTTCATCTGTCTGTCTGTTTCTCCACCTTCTCCTCTATGCCTCTGTCTGTTTCTCCACCTTCTCCTCTATGCCTCTATCTGTCTTGGTTGGCTCACTTCAACCTCTTTCCTGGGTCCTGACCCAGCATGCTATGGGGAGGGGGAGGGGACGGGACCAAGAGGGTCATTGAAACAGAAATCTGTGAAGCCACTGGTTGCTGAGGGCTCTGCTGTGCCCTACCTCCGCTCCCTATGCTGTCCATTCACATAGGTAGGGGTAGGAATACAATGCAGCTCAACTCTGAGAGGCTCCAACCCTGCCTTTCTCTCCTTGTAACTAGGAGACTGTGGGGGAGAGGAGGAGCCACCTGCAGAACCAGACTTTTAGCACCTGGTCTGTACTTCTGACTGGACACTATGGGGTAGATTTTCAGACCGCGCGAATAGGTGTACTTTTGCTGGCGCATCAGGCACAAGCAAAAGTACGCGGGATTTTAGTAGATACGCGCGGAGCCGTAACCCGCTTTTTTAAAAATGCCCTTTTGTGGAATGCAAACTGGTTAAAAAAGAGGAAATAGTAGGATTAAATAGTCTGTTTTCACAGTGGAAAAAGGTAAACAGTGGAGTACCTCAGGGATCTATACTTGATTCAATTACATGATCAGGGCTGAACATGCTCTGTTACAGTTAATTTTTCTGTTGGATATTGAGACCTCTAGGGACTAAAAAAGTGGTTAAAACTTCTCAAAAACTGGTTTTAGTTAGTTTGGTCACCGGAAGGAAGAACAGAAATTATAGAAGAACCATTAGTTTTTTGAAAAATTTCACACATTTTAAACTATTATATCAAATAGCTCTGAGAGAAGCTATATTGAACCTTTATGGCAGAATGTGACTATGTCAGTGAGGGCAAAAGTAGCGCCGGCACCATTTTGAATATTGGCAATACGGCCCGCGTGCAGGAAGTCGCTCCCGGACCCCCGCTGGACTTTTGGCAAGTCTTGTGAGGGTCAGGAGGCCCCCCCAAGCTGGCCAAAAGTCCCTGGGGGTCCAGCGGGGGTCCGGGAGCGATCTCCTGCACTCGTGACGTCGGATGACAGGAACCAAAATGGCGCCGGCGCTACCTTTGCCCTGTCATATGGTAAGGGCAAAGGGCCACCGGCACCATTTCTTTTAATGCAGCCGTGGCCCGAGAGCGGGAGATCGCGCCGGGACCCCCCCCCCCCCCCACTGGACCCCAGGTAATTTAAAACATTTTGGGGGGCTTCGGGAGGTGGGGGATTTATTTTAAAGGGTCGGGATGGGTTTTAGGGTGCCGGTTTTCCCACCCTCCCCCGATTTACGATTTTTTACGATTTAAAAAAAACAAAAACCATGACGATCAGATTTCCCTCCCCCCCAGCCAAAATCGATCGTTAAGACGATCGATCACCCGATTCACATCCCTATTAAGGACCAAATCTTTATGCAGTCAGTCTTTTAAAAATTCCAAAATTAATGGAATTTCCATTTTGAGAGACAGAACCTTTCTCCTTGCACCAGGCCTCGAAAACTCTCTAAACTCTAACGTAAGCCAAAGATGTAGAAAACTTCCTGGCCCAAAGCAAAGTGGAAATCACTACAGTAGAATAACCACACTTCAACAACTGAGCCCTTTCAAGGGCCAAACCGTAAGACAAAATGTACCCAGATCTTCATGTAGAATGGGTCCCTGTCACAACAGATTCTTCCAAAGCTGCAGTCTGAGCAGACTGCCCACCAGCAGTCTTTATAGATTGGAATACCATGGCCTCCAGGGCCAATCTGGAGCTACCAAAAGTATGGAGTCAGCCTGACTTGAAATAATCCTGCCTATCAGAGGCCAGGGTGGGAAAGCATACAACACCCAGCTGTGTGGCCACACCTGAACAAGGGCATAGATGCCCAGCACTTTTGGATCCCTTCTGTGACTGAAGAACCATGTAAGTCACCAACAAGTCTAGGTATGGGCATCCTCAGCACTCCACTGTGAGTTGAAAGGCTTTGTTCACTAACTCCCACTCCCCTGGGTCCAAGCTCTTCCTGTTGAGAAAGTCGGCCCTTACATTGTCCTTTCTGGCAATGTGGGAGGCAGACGTTGCTCTGCTCATACCATGAGTATATCTATCTCCTCCAAAACCTGTTGGCTTCTGGTTCCTCCCTGATGATTGATGTAGGCCACCATCGTCACATTGTCTGAAATTATCCTGACTCCCAAGCCTCCAGGTGCTTGGTGAACCACACGTCCGCCAACCATACTGTCCAATCGATTGATGCTCCACTGGCATTCCTTGGCATTGCAGTGACCTTGCACTAGTAACTCTTGGCAGTGAGGCCCCCAACCCAGGAGGTTCGCATCTGTCATGAGCACTAATCAATCTGGCATATCCAAGGAAACTTCCTTTCTGAGATGATCCACCTGCAGCCACCACTGCAACTGGATGCTTACTTCCAATAGTAAGTGAAGCTCACCGCATAGTCCTGTGACTGCGGAGTCTACCAGGAAAGCAATGTGCATTGAAGAGGCCTCATATGTGCCCTTACCCAGGGAACAACCTCCAGCGTGGCTCCATCAAACCCAGGACCTGCAGATAAGATCAAGCCATTGGGCGAACAGATCTTCTTAGGAGTTGAACTTGAGCAATCAACTTCTGAATGCGATGCTCTAGCAGAAAGACTCTGCCCTGTTTCATATCGAAAAGAACACTGAGATACTCCAGTGTCTGAGATTACTGTAAGATGCTCTTGGCCAAGTTCACCACCCAGTCTAGCAGTAAAGAGACCACTCTGCAAGAAGCCTGAAGGCTCTCTTCCATGCTCATAGCTTGAATCGACCAGTTTCCAGATATGGGTGAACTAGAATGCCATCCTTCTGCAAGCTTGCCGTTACCACCACCATCATGATTTTGGAGAAGATCCTGGATGCAGTGGCCAGCCTGAAGGGCAGAGCCTGAAACTGGTAATGACATCCCAGAACAGCAAACCTCAGGAACTGTTCATGTTCCCGGTGAATCAGAATATGCAGATATGCTTCCATCAGATCCAGAGATGTGAGGTATTACCCTGATTGTTCTGCCATTATTATGGAGCACACAGTCTCCATTCAGAAAATGAGTCATCCTCAAATGATGATTGACTCCTTTGAGATCCAGGATGGATCAGAAGGACAAAATAGATGAAATAGCGGCCCATATTTCCTTGCAATTTGGGAATAGTAATTATGACCTTCAAGCCCAATAGCCTCCTTAAGGTAGTCTCCATTGTCACCATCTTCTGAGGGGAGTTGCAAAGAGAATTCAAAAAGACATCTGGAAGAATGCAAAGGAATTCTAGAGTATAGCCATCCCGAATCACTTCCAGGACCCATTGTTCCAACGTGATCAGGACCCACCTGTGATAAAAATGCGATAGGCGCCCACCTATCTCCTGCACCAGCAGATGAATCCACAAGCCTTCACTGAGAAGATCAAAAGGCTTCAGACCCAAAGCCTGCATCCTTCCAAGGCCTTCTGGGGTGAAAGGACTGAGACCTACAGAAGGGATGTTATTTGAGTGGAAGTCCCCCTATAAGGATGAAATCGCCTGTGTCTCAAGAGCAGCAACTTGTCCGAAAAGGACAGAAGCCAGCTTCTTATCTTCCGGAAAACAAGGGACCTGGGTAGCCCCCTGCTATTTGCCATCATCTCCAATTCACTGCCAAATGAAAGAGAGCCTTTAAAGGGCAACTTAGTGAGATTGGACTTAGAAATGGTGTCTGCCGACAAATTTTGTAGCCTCAACTGACATCTAGCCGCTATCATGGAAGCAACCCCTCTGATGGCAGTGCACACAATGTCACAGCCCGCATCAGCTCAGAAGGTGGCTCCTGGTTCCATTACCACTCTGCCACCAAAACCATTCCCTCAGACTCCTGAGAGAGATGCAGACTAGCTCGAGTCACCAGGGAACAACAAGAAGCAATTTGCAAATTCATCGCCATGGCTTTAAGGCTTGCTTAAGGATAGCTTCAATCCTTCTTTCCTGAGCATTCTTTAAAGCTGTTCCTCCTTTCACTAGCATGGTGGTTCACTTAGTAACAGAACAGACCAGCATATCCACCTTTGGAGAAATGCAGCTGGTTTCTTGCCTTCAGATCCAAGGAATACAAACCCGCCAAGGCGCACCCCCCTTTTGAAGCTTGCTCTGGCGACTCCATTCAAGTCCATCAATTCTTGAATTGTATCGAGGAGAGGAAAGAAACATGATGCTTTGCGTAGGGTATCCAATATGGGGTCCTTCTTCTATGCACTCCTGGAGTCACTCCCAACCACCCAAAGCGTCTTCAGAGTCTGAGATAACAGATCCAGCAACTCATCTCTATGAAAGAAACAGAGCAGAGTTCTATGTGGCTCTAAATCTGGGGGAATTTCTCCTTCTTCAAGAGGGGAGAAGCCCAAATCATCATCAGTGTCAACTTGATCCACATCTTCCCGAACACCACCAGAGACCACTGAATCATGGCATTTATATGCGGTGGCAGACAAGTGGGGATCCTGAGAAAGCAACCCTGGTTTAGGAGGTATTACTATCTCTGAAGGGTACCCCTGTAGAAAAGTCTGTAGTCCCTGGAAAAATTCCTCCCAGGAGATCCAAGATGGTGCCTTAAAGGAGAGGTTGCAACAAAACTGGCTCCTCTAGGCAGTATCTATACCGTGGATTTTTATACCTCATACAAAGAGGAAAGGCAGGATCCGGCCAGAATCCTCTGTGCCAGCCGGGATGACACCTTCCCAACCTATGATAGAGAGCTTTTTTGCTCCGACTATAATATCAACTCCGGGTGGGAGGTCCACGGGGACGCCGGGCGAGGAACACGCTGCGTCACCCCAGGACATACAAACTTTGTTGAGCCATGGAGTGCCCGAGACGCCTTCTCCCCCGATCCACAGCAACAACCAGGACCTGGGCTGGCCCATCCGCCAGACGGTAATGGAGAAGGGTGCAGCTGCAGAGGCGGGTAGAGGAATGTTGCTGCGTGTGCAATTGTCGATAGCACTGCAGTGGAGGGAAAATCACAGGAGTTGAAGGCCAATATGGAGGGAAGGGCCGATAAAGAACCAAGTGCTGTATTTTCCAACATAACAGGGGAAGAAGACTCGATTAATGAAACCGTAAGGGTTTCAGAGGTTTGTTGAGGAGACAAGGTAAGAACAAACCTCTTTCAAAAACTAGTTAAGCCACGGGAAATAACTCTTGAAACCGTATGGAATGCTTTGGTAACATTAGAGAAATCGATTGCATCATTAACTTTGGCTTTTACAAATAACCATGAGAGTATTAAAAAGATTGAACCTGTAGTAATACAGCATGAAGCCAAGATTAATGACCTGGATTCTAAAATAGTAGCGATACAAGAAGTACAGTTGAATTTAGTGAAATCTGACTTGGATACTTCAAGCAAAATAGAAAATCTGGAGAACTCTCAGAGATATTTAAACCTAAGGGTTCTAAATTTTCCTCAAGTGAGGTTGATTCCCTTGAGAGATCAATTCAAAACATATCTATTAGAGATCCTGCAAGTTCCACCAATTTCAAGTATTTACTTTACATCGAATATGGCACCGGCTAATTTACCTTTGAATGTAGGAAATAACAGCCTTCCTTGAAACATCAATGGAGGAGCAAATTGAGTCCCGTGGAACAGTTTCAATTTCCTTTGTTTTCCCCGCAGACAGAGATTTGATTTTGAAATTATTTCTATGAAATAGGGAAAAGATGTTCTACAGGCAAAAGATTTGGATGTTTCCAGATATTACTAAAGCAACACAAATTCGAAGGAAAAAAATGATTGAGATGTATCAAGAAGCCAGGCTGCTGGGTGCTAGGATAATTATAAGATATCTGTGTAAATGTGTTTTAAACTGGAATAATGCTCGTTACAATTTTTTTTAATTAGATCAATTACGTGCATTTCTGGATAGTCATAAGAATGAGGGGAGTGATGCCTAACCGTCTCAAGCTAGAAAGATTGTATTGTTTCCTCCTTTATTTTCTTCTTTTGTAATAAATGAATAGATAATGTTCCTTTACATCTTGGATCTCCCAAATTTTCGCTTAACAATTGAATATGGTTATGGGAGAATATGGTAATAACTGCCTGAATTATATTTTTCTTTGAAATTTATAATAATTGTATAAAAGGGAAATTTTTCTGTACAACATGTTAAAATCATATAAATAAAGAATTTAAAAAAAAAAATTCCACCCAGGAAAAGGAGGATGGATCCATACCAAGCCCCATTACCCAAACCTGATGTCTTCTGAGCCAGTATTTCCTGAAGACGTCTCTGTCATTGGATCAGCAGAAGAAGGGGACCCCCTAGTTGTGTCACCTTAAGTTCCACTCCCTTGTGAATGAGGGGATGGACCAGCATCGGCAAAATCATTAGGAGGTAAATCACCTTGAGCATCCAGATAGCACTGACACAGACTCGTAGAAAGCTCTGGCTATATTGGCCTTATATGGCAAGCAGCACAAATTGCTAAGCGATTAGACTTATTTGAAACTGGCGCCATGTTGTACCAGCTTGTTGCGCACCTCAACAAGATATGCATACACAGCTATGTACAAAATGTGCGCTTATAGAGGTCGCGGGCTTTTGCACACAAGTAGGTGAGAACGTGTGTGCAAACGCCACTCCAGCACTATGCAGCATTTAGAAAATGCACACAAAAGCAGACAAAACTGCCGCCATGGCCTACCACGCAGCACGAGATATCCAGCCTGAGAGCGAGGCCTAGCCAAAAGGCTGCTCAACCTGCTGAGCCTGTGCTGCCTCCATACTCACTAAACTCCCCAGAGACGAGAGCAGGAAGACACCAAGCAGCAACGCCGAGGAGGAAGACCCGATAAGAACGAGATAGGGAAAAGAAAACCTCTCTAGCCTTTGTTCGACTTCGGCCTTTTTTTTTTTTTTACCTGAGCTCAGCTCTTCCTGGCTGAAGACAGGAACAGGACTACATCTATGGTGGGAGAGGGCAAAAGCCTTCACTCCTGAGCCTCTCTCAGCCTATAACCACTTTTTTTTTTATGTCCACAACAGAAAAAAGGTGAACAGACCCAATGCACTCAACTGAGGGAGGGACCAGCTGGTATCACCTCAGGAGACAAGCGGTGCTATTCAGTTGCTCATATTCTGAATCCATCCACTTCTTTTTTTTTTAACAAGCAGTCGCCAGTAGGGAAATGCATGTCCACCATCTGCTGGAGACAGAGAATATTGGTGGGCTGATGTGAGGGCAGGGCTATATATCCATGACGTCAACTTTTACTCTGGCTTCATCTGCTGTTAGAGGTACATAACCCACTTGTGGGGATTGGCCTGCCTGAGTGCAGACGAAGCAATATTCTGTAGATAGTCAAACTTTTACATCTGGCAGCTGGGATATAGCTTTAACATAGCCAGGTAGAATGGATGAGCCAACTGGTTCTTATCTGCTGTCATCTTCATCTACTATATGTAGGCTCAAAGGAAACATGAGGAGGTAATTCTTTGTTGGTAGGGAAGGTGCCAGTTGACAGAGCTAGTGGAGACTGGTGCTGTTTTGGAGTTTGGGCATGCCTAAATTGACATTTATATTCCACTTTTACTCATATAATTCAGGTTCAAGGCAGATAACAACATAAATAACACAATAAAAACCAATCTGGAGACAAAAATATTCCATCAACAAATAAACAGGAAAAATAATTACAATAAAACAAATGGTTGGGACAACTGTAAGCGGGCACTAGTGGGAACAGGGTTGACAGATTTCATGGTTGATGTAAAATGACATGTACAAATTTTCAATAAAATATAAATTACAAAAAAAAAAGAAAGACATAAAGATATGGGGAGGAGAGCATTTAAAATTGGTTTAAGTAAAGATATGTATTCTGTTTGTTCATCTACCCAAAATGATAAACAACCATAGAATAAGTGGACAGATGACATGAGCCAATTGGTGTTGAACTGCTATCATCTGATATATTAGTGGAGTTGCACTTCCAAGGGTAACAGTATGAGCAATGGGTATGCTGCAGCAGGGTATGTGTAGTGTACTGGAGCCACATCTGACAAAGCTAACACCACACACCTCAATGGTACAGCAGGAGACTTCAGGAAAACAAAATGAAAATCTACTGAAGGCTCGCCATATAACGTCAGCAAGTGCCACAGTGTGGTGTTTAATTTTGCTGTATGCGGTTGCTCAGCAGACTTGCAGTCTGTGTTTTTCCCTCAGAGGGGAAGGGCGTGTGTATACCTCCCTCTCCAGCCAACACTTTTATGTCTGGAGAGGTGATTCAGAGTACACAGAGAACACTTAGAATTAATAGCCCAATTCTTACAAACTGGTATTTGCCATGCTGAGCAAATCCACAGATTTCCAGATAGTAAATTCCTATCGGAGACCAGTCCTCCATGAAAAAAAAGCAAACATTTAAGAAATGAGTTTTATTTACATAAAAATGGTTTTAAAAAAATTTTTTATTTAGATGCTTTTATATAATTCCCCTAATTTTTTGTCTTGCACATCTTTCATAATTTCTTGCTCAAGGAATTCAGAGCATGCACTATTACAGAGCATAAATATTCTCACCGCTCGACTAATCCCCATGTATGCGGGTCACTTCAAGTCAGACCTAATTTTTTAGATCCCATTTCTAAGTGTTTTTGGATTTATAGTCCTGTGTATTTTTTACCTACAAAGCAAGATGACTAGTGTAGGTAAAAAGTTGAAGTTAACCCCTCCCCCCCCCCCCCCATCTGACTGTTTATTTCATGGATTGGAGTTGGTTGAGAAGAATGCTCTAGTGTGAGATGATCAGGCCAACCCAAGAACTAACTGCTACCATTATAGTCAAATACATATCATCTTTAGGAAATTAATTAACAAAATGTTAATCAGGAAACACAACTAATGGAAAAGTTCTATAATGAGACAAATAATAAGGAGAAAGAAAAATTGGGTATCAATAAAGGGCTTGTGAAGTAGCTTTGTCTTTGATTGTTGGGACCTGGTAAATAGTGAGGTGAACATAAAACAGTTTCCCCCCGCTGTCCAGGCGCACATCTAACTGGTCTGGCTCATGATAGCCACAATGAATACCCATGAAATTGAAGACTAAGTGTGTGTAAATCTATCTTTTGCATATTCATGAAAACCAGAGCAGATAGATGTGCATCCAGGACAGGGCTAGAAACTAGTGACATAAAAGGCCCTAAACATTTCCCTTCACATCTAACATTTTATTTTCAGTAATTTACAGCATACTCTAGCACAATTGCTAAGTCCTCAATAATATGAACTAGCTTGTATGCCTAGAGTCATAGCTGACTCCACTCACTGACCATTATTAGAGTCAAGAAAAAGTCTGGGCTCTTACTGCTAAAAGGGGCTCCTCCTGCTTTTGGTGCCTACTTATGCCATCATAGCTCCTCCTGCCAGTAGCTTCTCTCGAGCGTAGTGTCTCCAAATGGGTTTGTTTTCCACAAGAGAATGTTGGGAGTGATCTTAATCTCTCATATTAACTGCTAATGCCCTCCCTAGTACTTGCATTGTGCCAAAGGGTGTCTTCTGGAATTCATAGGGCATAATCTGTATGGACAACATATCAAGGTGTGCTTGGAAATTCTTCTTAATGAGACTAGTGGCACCCAATATAATTGGGACTATTTCTGTATCTTTCTGCCACATTTTCTTGGTCTCTGATTGCATCTCTTAGTACTTAAGGGTCTTCACTTTCTCTATACAATCCATTAATTATTACCGGCAGTTAATTCACCAGTAGTCTACTTTTATTGCTCATATCACTTCCCTTACTAAAACAGGGGCTAATACTAAGGACTGGTCACCTGAAGCAACCCAAGCCTTTGCCCTTCTGAAATCTGCCTTTCTTTCCACACCAGTACTGCAAAGACTTGACATCACATAACCATTATTTTTGGAAGTTGATACCTCCTTTATGGGCATAGGTGCTATTCTCTCACAGTCTGCCTGTAGTGGTAAATTGTTGCCCTGTGCCTTCTATTCTAAAAGGTTCTCCTCCACAGAAAGAAACTATGGCATTGATGATCATGAGCTGTTCACCATTAAACTAGCTTTGGAAGAGTAACGTCACCTATTGGAGGGCATCTTGTGTATCATCACCATCTTCACTAACCATAAGAATCTGGAATACCTCCAGACTGCCAGAAGACTTAACTTGCCACAAGCCAGATGGTCCTTGTTCTTTGCCAGTCTTAACTTCTACTTAATATACTGGCTGGCTGGAAAACATGTTAAAGCTGATGCCCTTTCTAGATTTTTGGACCCTGCTGATATCTCCAATGATCCTCAGTATCTCCTTGATCTGGCCAAGATCATTGTGGTCACCCCTATAGTACCAGCTGGAATCCAACCAGGAAAGACTTTTGCACCCAAACCTCATCAACAGGATGTCTTGAAATGGGCCCACAATTCTAAACAAGCTGGTCACCAGGGCATCCGCAAACCTCATCTTTCACAACTACTGGTGGCATAGTTTAGCCACGCATGTATATGACTATGTATCCTCTTGTACTAATTGTGTGCAAAATAAGACCTCTCATCAATGACTGCTGGGCCCACTCCATCCTTTACTGCTTCCCTAGAAACCCTGGACTCATCTGTCTTTGAATTTCATTCAGAACACAAGAACATAAGAAATTGCCATACTGGGTCAGACCAAGGGTTCATCAAGCCCAGCATCCTGTTTCCAACAGTGGCCAATCCAGGCTACAAGTACCTGGCAAGTACCCAAAAACTAAGTATATCCCATGTTACTGATGCTAGTTATAGCAGTGCCTATTTTCTAAATGAATGTGATTAATAGCAGGTAATGGACTTCTCCTCCAAGAACTTATCCAAACCTTTTTTTAAACCCAGCTACCCTCTGGGAAGGCTTTGATTGATTCTCCAAGATGGCCCATTTTGTTCTTCTTGCAGCCCTATCCACAGCTCTAAGCCTCTCCAACCATTTCTTACAACTGAACATATATTCTGGTTACATGGGGTGTCTTGAACATATCATTGGCAGTCAAGGAGTACAATTCACATCATGGTTTTGGCATGCCCTCTATAAAATATCAGACATGACATTACACTACTCATTGGCCTATCATCCCCAATCTAAGGATTAACCAGAGTCTTAAGGACTTCCTTAGAGCCTATATGTTGGCCAGGCAGGACAACTGGATGCAACTGCTCCCATGGGCCAAGTTTTATTACAATAATCGAGTCAGTAAATCCTCTAGGTTCTCTCCATTTTACATCATGTATGGCAGACATCCTCCAATAGCTATACCTCTCCAATTGTCCACAGAGACTCCAGCAGCAGATCTTCTCTCTTCCAATTTGCAAGGGATTTGGGAAAATATTTTAACTCTCATGAGAGCAGCTGACCATTACAAAAGGTTTGCTAATGGAAAGCATAAATCAGCACCTCAATTTACTCCTGGAGATAAGGTTTGGTTGTGCACTAGAAACATCTAGCTCAAAGTACCCTCCTTCAAATTTGCTCCTAGATTTATCAGAGCTTACCAGATCGTAAGATAAGTTAACCCAGTGACCTACAAAGTCTAGATTTCCCCCTTCACTTAGTATTCCTAACTTCTTCCATATCTCCTTACTTCAAACACTGGTTTTCAACAGATACTCCAAGAAAATCCCTTCTCCCACTCCTGGCTCATTTGTCCAAATACAGAGTTTGAAATTAATGAAATCATCAACTCCAAGCTAGTAACTAAGAAACAAACTTTACTAATTGGTTGTAAGGTTTATGGCCCCGAGGAAAAGTCATAGAATCCAGTAGAAAACCTCAATACCCTATTGCTGATCAAGAGATTTCATCACTTTTTTCCCCATAAGCCTAAGAAAAAGGGTCTTGGGAGGGGTTGAGGGGGGTACTGTAATATGCCACTGACCACAGGGGTGCTGCACTGTAGTTGGCATCCTGTAACTTACAGTTCTGGGCCCAGAGCTATGTCCTGCAACTTGCTGGGGCCTCCCAACTTGGCTTCTGGCATCCTGCTTCTCTGCTGCATCCTGCTGCTCTGAGTAAGGGCCCATAGCAACTCGCCAGCTTTATAGAGCCAGTGCCCTGGATTTCCTGTGGAGCGGGTTGATGACATCAGCACTGTGTTCTAACATAAAAGGAAGCTTCCTCCTTTGGGCAGGTGCCTGAGCAACAGGTCCTGTTTATTTATTCCTCTGCATCTGGTTATTCCTGATTCCAACTACTGGTTGAGACCTAGCCTGGTTCCCTGACCTTGCTTCTGCCTAGGGATGTGCAGAAGAAAAAAAAAATTGTTTTTGTTTTCAGGAGGTAATTTTTCCACAAATTTCATTTCATGGGTTGATTCATGAGAAAAAAAATGCAAATCAAACAAAAAAAAACAAAACAAAAAATGGCCAAAAAACCCAAAAATAGGCCTCCCAGGGCCTCCTGCTCGCCTGTCCGAAAAAAATGCCAGGGGCCCCCACTTACCTGGTCCAGTGGGAAATCACCAGCTTTGACCTAGGCCCAGACCAAAGCCTTGGCCTGGCATAGGCCGAGGGCACAGTAGGTCGCCACGACCTCGGCTAACGCAAGGCCGAGGCTTCGGCCTGACCAGGAAACCAGGTCCCAATGCTGGGACCTTGGCCTGGATCCAGGCTCAACGGAGCAACCCTACCCGTAGGCTGGGTCCTGACGCCAGAGCCTCAGCCAAGGTCGTGGCCCGGACCCAGGCCCAACACTATGACATGACCCGGAGGCCTGACGCCGCATCCCGGGCCCAATGCTGTGACTGGGCCCAGAGGCCGGGTCCCGACACCGGGGCCTAAGCCTGGACCCAGGCCTCGGAGCCCTTTTCTTCCTGCTCTTCTTTCTTCGGCACTTGCAAGCCAAATGACGCTGTCCGCTGGGGTTGAGCCTGCTCACTTCTCTGCCTCATGTTTTTGTATTGTGCCTTAATCCTGTCAGTCAGCGGACCCAGGATCCACTCTTCCAAGCCCATGACATAATAAATATGCATGAGATTGATTTGCATGCATTGGAGACCCAGTGTATGCAAATCTGTCTTGTGCATATTCACTACTGTATCCTAAAAGCCCGACTGGCTAGGTGTGCCTCCAGGAGAGATTTGGGAAAACACTGTTTAATATGGATTAAGACCTTGTTCATCCCACTTATCATGCTTTTTACTTTGGGAGTCAGATTTAACTTAGCCTTTCCCTCTCCTGGACCTCAGCTTATATCCTTCTCCATGGAAACCAGGAACTCCACCACCAATTTTTCAGTCTCCTTGTCTATCTCCAGCCATTCTGCCTCACTCTGGGCCTGATTCACTAAGCTGTTTTTCCTGGTTGTTTTGTCACCTTTGCTCTGGTGCTCCTTAACTTTGTGGCAGCCTTTTGATTGGTATTCCCTGGCCTCTCGGTTCATTTCTTCTGGTTGTTATGGCATCTTTGGTCTAATACTCCTTCATTTCTCAACTGCCTTTGCACTGGGGCTCCCTGGCTTCTTGGCTGTCTTTTCTGCGGTGCTTGCCTTTTGGCCACCTTTGCTGCAGTGCTTCCTGAACTTCCGTCTGCCTTTGCTGCGGCACTCCTTGGCTTCTCGGATGTTTTGGTTTGGTGCTCCTTAGCTGCTGAATCACATTTATTGCAGTACTCCTTGTCATCTCATCCACCTTTGCTGCTGTGCTCCCTGGCTTCTTGGTCACCTATGTTGTTTTTGTTGGCTTCTCAGCCGCCTTTGATTTAGTGCTGCTTAGCTGTTCATTCACCTTTGTTGCAGCACTCCTTAGCTTCTTGGCCACTTTTGTTCTGGTGTGCTTTGATTGCTCAGGTGACTCTCTCCTGGGAATCATCTCTATATCTCCTTCTTCTCTTGCTATATATATATTTTTTTTTTTGCATCATCTTTCAGGTGTTTTAAGATGCCATCACTTAAGTAGTCATGTTTTATGATTTGTCCAGTTAAACATCTTAAATTTTTATTAATTGCCTTTGGCAACTTTTGTTAGCCACTTCTTGTGATCTAGAGATCACTGGGGACTTGCCAGTAACCCATAGTGGGATTATGAAGCCGTAAAACTCCAGGTCAAATTTGGCAGGCTCCCAGATATGTTAGCAGCTAGGTCTTTGCAAAATCATGGGAGCAACCTGGGCTGAGTTTTGTTTTATTGTTGCAACTGCTTGGGTTTGTAAAAAGAAGGAATACTACTGGAACCTCACTCTTAGCCTGTAGGGTGGGAATGGGGAAACAATTTGAGCTCCAATGATATAAAGTACCAAACATCTGGAATTAGTAGGCAGATGGGTTGCCATGTCAGTGAGACTTCGTCATTTTCAAATGGGAATTTGGCCTCTTGAGTGCCAGTAGAATTGTCCAGGAGTGCTTTATTGGACTCATGCCACAAGTTCACTATCATTGTTTTAAAGAATCAATTATTGCTCTTACAGAAACACTTTGATGCTGATCTAGCAAGATCATTTCAAGTAGCTCAGGAAGTAGCAGAATCATCCTCTATCAACCACAAAATATCACTGTAGTACTTGGCCTAAACCAGGGAACAGATGTGGATAATAAATGCAAAACTATTAAAAAATATCTTCTTCATTTTTGAGGATGAAGGGAAAAATTAAGATTGTATTGGGAAAGATACATACATATCTACCTTTGTTTCTTTTTCTCCTTCCTTAATGCATTCAATCTTTTTTTTCTATTTAACATAATCCTTACCTGGAAATATAAAATATGCTATCTTCTTCAGAAGAATTCAGAAGAACTTAAATGAACAAACTATGTAAGATAGGGGTGGCCTACTCAGGTCCTCAAGAGCCACGACAGGCGTGGTTTTTCAAGATTTTCAAATTAAAATGCATGAGCTACATATGCATACAGTGGAGGCAGTACATGCAAGTCTGTCTCATGCATATTCATTGTTCTATCCTGAAAACCTGGCCTGTTTGTATCTCTTGAGGACTGGAGTTGGCCAACCCTGGTGTAAGAAAATCAAGGTGGTTTCAAGTTCTTACAGCCGTCAGCAGCTTAAAAAGGCAAGCCAAAAGATTTGGGCTACTGCTGAAGAGTGTCAAGAGCAAGATTAATAAGTTAACCTTGACCAAAGATTAGAAACAAATGGGTGGAAAATAAATTTGATTTATCACTTGCCAAGTTCAAGATTCCAGTCTGTGATAGGATAGATTTCTTCTGCTTCACTGTTTAAAAAAATGTATATAAATATTTGTGCATTGACAAAAAGAATAGTAGGAATTGCCATTTTAGGGCATATCTAGAACTGAAAGTATATGTAACTTAATCATAATCAGTGATAGCAAAAATTATTGAAAAACTTGGAAACCAGGAGTCAAAGATAAAAAAGTTTTGGGAATTTTCAGGAGTCAAAGATAAAAAAATTTTTAATCTCATTTTTTCAATTTTAATTTTGTCTTTGTCTATATGGGGGAGCAATTTTGAGACTGCCCACATGGTCTGAAAGCTACCTATACTTTTCCTTTAAAAATTCTGGCCAGTGGGAGAAAGTGTTTTTTTGTAGGGATGTGAATCGTTTTAGGACGATTAAAATTATCGTCCGATAATTTTAATATCGTCTTAAACCGTTATGGAACACAATACAATAGAGATTCTAACGATTTATCGTTATAAATCGTTAGAATCGTGAGCCGGCACACTAAAACCCCCTAAAACCCACCCCCGACCCTTTAAATTAAATCCCCCACCCTCCCGAACCCCCCCCCAAATGACTTAAATAACCTGCGGGTCCAGCGGCGGTCCGGAACGGCAGCGGTCCGGAACGGGCTCCTGCTACTGAATCTTGTTGTCTTCAGCCGGCGCCATTTTCCAAAATGGCGCCGAAAAATGGCGGCGGCCATAGACGAACACGATTGGACGGCAGGAGGTCCTTCCGGACCCCCGCTGGACTTTTGGCAAGTCTTGTGGGGGTCAGGAGGCCCCCCCCAAGCTGGCCAAAAGTTCCTGGAGGTCCAGCGGGGGTCAGGGAGCGATTTCCCGCCGCGAATCGTTTTCGTACGGAAAATGGCGCCGGCAGGAGATCGACTGCAGGAGGTTGTTCAGCGAGGGTTCCGGCGCCTCGCTGAACGACCTCCTGCAGTCGATCTCCTGCCGGCGCCATTTTCCGTACGAAAACGATTCGCGGCGGGAAATCGCTCCCTGACCCCCGCTGGACCTCCAGGAACTTTTGGCCAGCTTGGGGGGGGCCTCCTGACCCCCACAAGACTTGCCAAAAGTCCAGCGGGGGTCCGGAAGGACCTCCTGCCGTCCAATCGTGTTCGTCTATGGCCGCCGCCATTTTTCGGCGCCATTTTGGAAAATGGCGCCGGCTGAAGACAACAAGATTCAGTAGCAGGAGCCCGTTCCGGACCGCTGCCGTTCCGGACCGCCGCTGGACCCGCAGGTTATTTAAGTCATTTGGGGGGGGTTCGGGAGGGTGGGGGATTTAATTTAAAGGGTCGGGGGTGGGTTTTAGGGGGTTTTAATGTGCCGGTTTTGCGATTTTACGTTTTTTCGATTTTTTACGATTTTTTCACGATTTTTCACGATATTTTACCCCCCCCAAACGGCAACAATACGATTCCCTCCCCCTCCCAGCCGAAATCGATCGTTAAGACGATCGAGGACACGATTCACATCTCTATTTTTTTGTACCTGCATAATTTGCACCTGCTTTGAAGCAGGTGCAAAGTACCCATGTGAAAGTTAGTGCAAGGAATTCAAATTGAAATCCCCATTTGTACAGTCCTTCTCCAACTTAACCCTGCCCCTCATTTCTCTCTCTCTCTCTCTCTCTCCTATTAAGTCATCCAGCTTCTTCTGAACAAGAGATAGCCAGCTAACACAACTCCTCCCTGGAATGCCCCTAACTTATCCAGTTCAATTCTAGCTCCCTAACTTATTAGCCAACTAGAATTTAGCCAGATATATGCCACATGTTTATTTAGCTGGCTAACTTCTCAGTTAGCTAGCTAAATCCTTTTGAATATGGACCTCTTAGAAAATTACCTCTCCTGTTTTATTTATTTTTTTGTTTTATTTGCTTTTTTGTTTCAACTTTCTTCCCCCTTCCATGCTCTTGTCTCCAATAGCCAGCAGAAGGGGATAGCCCCAGTTACAGCAGAAACTCCTTTCCTGCCCATTGATGGATGGCAGCTTCTGTCACTTCCAGGCCTTCATGGCTGCTTCTTTGGCCTGGACGGACCTGGCCCTTTCCCTGCCAGGCCCTAATGGCAGTTTCTTTGGCTTTGGCCTGCCTCCTCGCCCTCCCTGACCCCAATGGCATCTTCTCTGATCCAGGTCTAGCTCTTCTTCCCAGCTGCATCCTAAGTTCTTCTCTTAGGGTCAGATGCAGGCACTTGGATGACCTGGTACCTGAAAGTTTTCTAGCCTTGCGTATAATGCAATGAGGAATAATTGTTGAGCCCCTGACTATATGATCACTACTGAAAGTAAGCATTTGTGCAGATGACAGCAAATGAAATGTCAGTCTGACTCATAAAGGATTAAAGTTGCCAAAAGTTGTTTATTTTTAAAAAGGGAATAAGCTTAGACAGTCAATAGTCAATATGATATTTCTATTTCTAATGTTTTCAATTTCATGCTTATGAGAGGTCTAGAATGGGTAGATGTGAATTGGTTATTTACTCTTTCGGATAATAGAGGACTAGGGGGTATTCCATGAAGTTAGCAAGTAGCACATTTAAAGCTAATCGAAGAAAATTCTTTTTCACTCAATGCACAGTTAAGCTCTGGAATTTGTTGCCAGAGGATTTAGTTAGTGCAGTTAGTGTAGCTGGATTTAAAAAAGGTTTGGATAAGTTCCTTGGAGGAGAAGTCCATTAACTTCTATTAATCAAGTTGACTTAGGGAATAGCCACTACTATTACTGGCATCAGTAGCATGGGATCTGCTTGGTGTTTGGGTACTTGCCAGGTACTTGTAGCCTGGATTGACCACTTTTGGAAACAGGATGCTAGGCTTGATGGACCCTTGGTCTGGCCCAGTATGGCAATTTCTTATGTTCTTATGTTCTCTCTATTTTCATTTTTTCTACAGTTACATCTAACTTTTGCTTAAAACACTGATGAAACGTTTTCTATTTCCTTTATTATGTAACAATCCTTTCAGGGATTGAGGTATTTAACCCCTACCTGGCTCGAGGTTCAAGTGTTTTGAGACTTCTCTTTAGGCAGGCTCTGTCTACCCTGTCTGTTTGGTGCGCTGGTATCTTCATCAAAAGAAAAAATGTTTGGACGGAAAAAGCAAGCTTCTTCCCTTTTCTCCAGGAACAACAAGTCTTTCACTTAAAAATCACTCTTCAGGAGTCACGTGATGTGGTGAGCCAGGGTGGACGCTTCCCTTGGGGCTCGAAGTGGGGTGAATGTACTTGAAGCCATGGAAGGCCAAGAACAATGGGGTGAACCGATTGTTTGAGGTACAAGAGGGAGATCTCTTCCTTGTGGAGTGTTCCCACAGTCATCCGGAAAGGCAGTGTACGGTGAGTGATACAATCCGGTAACGGTACCCCGTGGATGGAAGCAATGCGGAGTGGTATCTCTAGAGGTTGAGTGGGTAACTGGAGGAAAGTGACTATCTCCTTGAGGATGAAGCTCCCATCTGCCCCAGTATCTACGAGGGCAGTGGTGGTGAAGGAATGTGCCTCCCTTAGGAGGGAGACAGGCAGCAGCAGTTGAGGGCCAGCAACTGTGGCGCCCAAGCTTGGGACCCCCGCCGTGCTCAGGCTCTGGAGTTTTCTGGGCACATTGGGCAAGTCTGGAGAAGATGGCCGGAACCCCCACAGTAGAGGCAGAGACCAGACTTTCATCTTCAGAGACGTTCTTCGGGAGTAGGTGACCGCAGTTTATCTGCATGGGTTCCTCCGGTGGTTGAGAAGTCGTGGGTAGAGCCTTCAACTTGGGGCTCGTAGACCGGGGTGGTCGTAGGGTGGGAGGTCGAAGAGCCTTTACTTCCTGGTACCGTTCTCTGAGACAATGGTCTATCCGCCCAACAAGGGATATCAGTTTCTCCAAAGATGTAGGGATTTCACGGGCGGTCAACTCATCCTTCAAGATAGGAGATAGCCCCTCTAGATAGAGTGCCCACAGGCAGTCCTCCTGCCATCCCAACTCGGTTGCCAGGGTTCAGAACTCCACAGTGTATTCGGAGAGTGAGCCTGATCCCTGGTGGAGATGTAGAGGTGATGGCCGGCGACTGCCTGTCGGCCTGGGTCTTCAAAAGTGCATCAGAAGACAGCAATAAATTATGGAAGCTGCTGTAGAATGGAATTGGAACATTCCCAAAGTGGGGAAGCCCATGCCAGGGCCTTCCCCTCCAGATGATAGAGAATGAATGTGATCTTCGTCACTTCATCCGGAAAAAGGGTAGGCTGCAGTGAGAACTGCATGTAGCATTGGTTGATAAAACTTCAACACAGGTGAGGATCCCCATTGAAAAGGGGTGGAGCTGGGAGGGCCAGCAGTGCCCGTGAGGGCGATGAAATAGCAGACGGGTTGTGGGCAAGAGCCCCTGGATTAGCCATAGCAGATTCCTCTAGTTGAGAGTGCAGTCTTTCCACAGAGGTGGCCAATGCTTCAATGAACTGTTGTTGCTCCCGGACACGCATAACCAGACCAGGAATGGCCCACAAGGCGGGGGACTCTGCTGAGCCCATGGCCTTGGCAACCTGTTGCACTGGAGGTGGACCCTTGGCCTGGTGCAGAATTGGTACGGCCCTCGGGTCGGACCCAGACAGCGCCTGCCACCAGGAGGCGGAGCACACAAGGAGACAAAAGCTAGCTGGAGCTTCGCCAATAGCAATCTGGGGTTTCCTCAGGTTGAGCCCTTGGGTATCCGGACCGCATAGACTTAGGTGGGCCTCCGAGGGTCTCCCAGAGAGGTAGCGAAGAGGTGTGCCCACCACGAGCAAAGGTGCACGACTGATGAAGATAGGATCACCGGAGACCTATTGGATGAGGCAAGAGGTGAAGGTCTTCCGGGCGAGATAGGCAGCGCCTATTGGTCTGATCAAGAAGAGGCCAAGGGTAGTATCAGAGCAGGCCGGTCTGGTGGTCATGGAAGTGAACAGAGTATTTGAATGTAGCGCAAGGGTCAGAGCCAGGGTAGCCGTCTGAGGGTGGTCAGCCAAAGCAAGGGTCATTTCCAAGATCAGTCCATGCATGGTCAGAAGGCAGACAGTGGTCAGTTCCAGGCAGCGGTCAAATGTAGTCAGAACGCAGGCAGTGGTAAGTTCCAGGCAGCGGTCAAACGTAGTCAGAAGACAGGCAAAAATCAGTACCGTGTATCAGTCCGAGAAAGTATGACAGGAGGAGGAACAAAGATCAGGAATCAGGAGAGGCACTGGAAGACAAGGAGGACCACGGGAACACAGGAACACAGGAGCACTGGAACAGGACAGGAACACAGGAGCACAGGAACGCAGGAACACTGGAATGAGACAGGATCTAGGAAACAGGAGAACACAGGAACAAGGAACAGAAAACTAGCTACACCAAAGTGTTGACCCGATTGCCAAGGCGAGGTTCTGGGGACGGGGCCTCGCCTTATATGCAGGGACTATATGATGTCATCATTGGGCACCGTGGACCGGGTTCCCGTGCTGGGCCCTTTAAAGGGATGTGCGATCCACGCGCGCGCGCACCTAGGAGCAGGGTCAACACTGTGGAGGACGCCGAGCCCCGACATGAGGAGTGCTCAGAGTCAGAAGGCGCCGACGGGCCTGGGGAAGCCTGGGAGCGCCACGGACCGTGGGAGCTGGCCGCAGCGGCCAAAGATGAGGAGCCGGAGCTAATAGAAAGGAGAGCGAGGTGAGCAGGGCCGGTCGTGGCACCAACGCAGCTGGGACGCACAACACTTTTATTTATACCACGGTCTCTTTATTCTGTTTTTGGCAAGTGTCTGACTCTGCATGTGTGACTGAGGTGAGGTAGGTAGCATGCTAGCTTGTAGCTTCTGTGTAGGAATCTATTGCAGCTTGGTTTGTTCTTTTTCCATAAGAGGAAGTGTTTTTCCATAAGAGGAAGTGTTTTAAGGTCTGGTGTAATATTTGCAGTGTTGCCTTTTTATGAGTAAGGTTGTTACTGTTTGATTACTGGCAGTTCATCCTGTTTTTATCTGGGAAGTTTATCATTTTGTAATAGTAATTTTATTTATTAATGGCTTTCTGAGGGCCAAGCCCACAAACAATGGATGTTACAATAGGCCTGATATCATGAGATCAAGGTGGATGATCTGAAATGTCTTTTAGCCAGTTTGTAATCCACTAAAGGACATTGCCACCTATCCCATGACTTTTTACTTTTCTTAGAAGCCTCTCATGAGGAACTTTGTCAAATGCCTTCTGAAAATCCAAGTACACTACATCTACCGGTTCACCTTTATCCACATGTTTATTAACTCCTTCAAAAAAGTGAAGCAGATTTGTGAGGCAAGACTTGCCTTGGGTAAAGCCATGCTGACTTTGTTCCATTAAACCATGTCTTTCTATATGTTCTGTGATTTTGATCTTTAGAACACTTTCCACTATTTTTCCTGGCACTGAAGTCAGGCTAACCGGTCTGTAATTTCTCGGATCTCCCCTGGAGCCCTTTTTAAATATGGAGGTTACATTAGCTATCCTCCAGGTACAATGGATGATTTTAATGATAGGTTACAAATTTTTACTAATAGGTCTGAAATTTCATTTTTTAGTTCCTTCAGAACTCTGGGGTGTATACCATCCGGTCCAGGTATTTACTACTCTTCAATTTATCAATCAGGTCTACCACATCTTCAAGATTCACCGTGATTTGGTTCAGTCCATCTGAATCATTACCCATGAAAACCTTCTCCATTATGGGTACCTCCCCAACATCCTCTTCAGTAAACACCGAAGAAAAGAAATCATTTAATCTTTCCGCGATGGCCTTATCTTCTCTAAGTGCCTTCTGAGCTTTCAGTGATTTTAGCTCTACTAAGCTCATAGCTAGTCATGTGCTGTTACCCAACCTGGATAAGTCACCGTCTCTCAGCCAAAAGGCCAAGCCCCAGACAGGATCACAGAGAGATACACTCCTCTATCGTGCCTGGCCATTCCCCCTGTTGTCTGGCAGGCGTAACTTGCGCACGCCGGCCAGCTGCCGGCGCGCCAACCCCCGGCACAGCCGCTGTGCCAGAGGACTCAGGACCGGCCCCGGACTGCCCCTTTTTCAAAGCCCCTTAGGAAATAGCCACTGCTATTAATTGCATCAGTAGCATGGAATCTTCTTAGCATTTGGGTAATTGCCAGCTTCTTGTGGCCTGGTTTGGCCTCTGTTGGAAACAGGATGCTAGGCTTGATGGACCCTTGGTCTGACCCAGCATGGCAATTTCTTATGTTCTTATGGTTCTGTAATTTAGGAGTTTGAATCCTCAAATCTTTTAGTGATATTTCCTACAAATTGTCCAGCAGATGTCCAGGGGGCTGTGAGATGCAAATCCACTACCTGAATATCTGACTAATCTATTCAATGTTCAGTTAAGTACCTTCATACTAAGGGATCTGACGACCTTTTCATTTTCATTCTGTTTCCTGGGCTGGAATCTCTTGTTACACAGCTGCATTGTCCTCCCCTGCCCCTTTTTTTTTTTTCTATAGTTCACTTAAATGACAGCATGCTCAAATCTCCGTCTCTTGTGTGTGTGTGGGGGGTGGGGGGGGAGGGGTTCATATGCAAAATTTGTCTGTGAGTTTGGACTTGTTTCGCACAAAATATAGTAGTCATTGTATTTTCCATCTATTGTTTGATGTAAACTGATATGATGTGCCTACTAATATCCGTATAGAAAAGCTGTTAAATAAATAAAATAAATAAATATATAAATAGAACCTTGTTATTGAGAGCAAGCGTGCCATGAAGGGGTGTCCATACCCCACATCTAGTGTGAAATATGAGAGCAGCCAAAAGCTTCTCGAAGGACAGCATCCAACCATGGACAAACTGATAATAAAATTGGGCAAAGAAAAGAAAGGCCAGACTTGCTATGGAAAGAGTTGCTGGACAGAGCACCGGGAGAGGGAAATACTGAGCTCCAAACTTTGCCAGATAGGCTTAGAAAGGGCTTCAAGAAAAAAGAAGGGAAGGACTGGAGTGGGAGCCCGCAGCAATGGCACAGGAAGGGAAGGCAGGTAGAACCCCAGAGAAGAAGAAGAGAGGCAAGAGGGAAGAACAGTACTTAAAGAGCTGGGGAGGAAAACTTGAAGTAAGGCCTTGGAGCAATAAAGAGAGGAGCCTAGGTCCTAGCATAGTATAATGTCAGCATGAAAAAGATCAGTCATTTCATGGAGTCTGCCCAATTATTCCTGTCCACTGGAATATATCCCTTCTGAAAGGTTATATTCCAGTGGCCAGCCACAGAGTATGATTACTTGTAAGATATCGTTCTTTATCCAGGACAGTTTTCATTGTCTCTCATTTCCACTCTATCATATCGGGCACAGGGTCATGCCTGGGAACTATCCGATTTGAGAGACCGGACTCCAGGTTGGTCAGTTTTCACTTGGAGCAATCTAACAGGGTAACTCCTTAGTTATCTGGCTGCCTGCCTTACATAGAAACATAGAAACATAGAAATAACGGCAGAAGAAGACCAAACGGCCCATCCAGTCTGCCCAGCAAGCTTCACACATTTTTTTCTCATACTTATCTGTTTCTCCTAGCCCTTTGGTTCCATTTCCCTTCCACCCCCACCACCAATGCAGAGAGCAGTGATGGAGCTGCATTCAAGTGAAATATCAAGCTTGATTAGTTAGGGGTAGAAGGGGAAGTAACCGCCGCAATAAGCAAGCTACACCCATGCTTATTTGTTTTACCCAGACTATGTTATTCAGCCCTTATTGGTTGTTTTTTTCTCCCCTGCCGTTGAAGCAGGGAGCTATGCTGGATATGCGTGAAGTATCAGTTTTTCTTCTCCCCTGCCGTTGAAGCAGAGAGCTATGCTGGATATGCGTGAAGTATCAGTTTTTCTTCTCCCCTGCCTTGGAAAACAAATTTTCCCACATAGAGACAAGGTTGGCCTAGACATGGGAGAAGGGTCCCAACATAGGAGAACAACTTCAGAGGGAAAAATCATTTCAGGTAGAATTTCTATGGAAGCTTTGAGAAGATTGTATCTGGCAACTTTTTCAGAAGCTATTATTGTGCAGCGTAGTAATAGTTCTAACATAAGCTGGCAATTAATATTTAAAAAAATAAAGAGTGGAACAGTTAATTGGTCTGGAAGGCTTGAGTGGCTGTCACTACTCTGTCTTTCTGCTTTGGTGTCTTTTTTCAGTCTTCCTCTGGCACCATCCAATCTGCAGCAGATAAAACAGAAAAAAGTACAGCACCGGTACCTGAGGCACAATTTTAATTTCTAAAAAGTCATCCAAGTGCTATTTTTTTCTAAAGGGCATGGTAACCACAATTTTTTTCAAAGGCAAATTCACCATAAAACAACCCTTTAATCACCCTGTCCTTAAAACATACTGGAAGCTTTTTGGGGCAGATCCATATTGATCATGTGAATTGTTTTGCAGTTTCATTATACGATATAAATGGTATTATAAATCATAGTATACAGTCCCTCACCAGAGAAAGAGCATTTACTATCGCTGGCCCCACCCTCTGGAATTCACTTCCCACGTATCTCCATCTTGAACCCTCGCTACCCATCTTCAGAAAGGCATCAAGACATGGCTCTTCATGCAAGCCTACCCCGAAGCCAACCAAACTTAGTCTAACCCCCCTGCTTCCCAGCACTCGCCCCTTATGCCACCCCCTATACAGTCTGGCCTTGATCCCTGCACTTGATGACAAACCTTAAGGAAATGTTGATTATGTACTCCACTAATATTTTGTTATTAACTCTCTGAAATGTTGTTAATAATCCTCTGAATTGCTGCTATCTTGTTAATCCTCAGAAAATGTTGATATCCCACCAAAATGTTACTAAGAATCCTCTGAAATGTTGTTAACAAGTTTGTACTGTTAATATAGTTACTCTTCTTTTCTCCTTTCTACTGCCTCTCCATTTCCTTCTCACTCATTCCTGGCCACCTCTCCCCTTTCTTGCCTGCTCCCCTTCCCCTGCTCCCTGTTCGATGTAACTTTCTACTTCCTTGAGTTGATTGTAAACTGGCATGATGTGCCCTACGAATGTTGGTATATTAAAAGTTATCAAATAAATAAATAAAATAAATAATAGAAAGCACGGAGACAGATCAAAAAAACTAAGGATTGTTAACAGAGATCTCATTGAACATAAATACTGCCTTAATCACTTTTAAGATATCCTGATATTTGGTTTGCATGTTGCTTTTATAGCTATAGCACTCTGTACTGCTCGGTACACAGTACACATTGATTTTGAATATTTGAAAGGAACTGTATTTAGTTTGTGATGAGCTGATATCACTCTCAGGTACTTTAGCTTAAGTAACCTTGCAAAGCTACTGGATCACCTGCATGTCCATGTCTTTTCTTGACTTTCTGAATGTTTGCACTACCATTTTAGTATCAGAATAAGAACTCGAGGATACAATAGGTACTTGTTTTTTTAATCTCTTCTACCTTCATTTTTCCTTTATTTTTGACATCCCCCTACTTAGATTGCCTTGATGACTGGAAGTTCCCTTGCCAGCTGAAAACTTAAAAGGAAGTCTCCTCTGAGATTTTCCTCTCAGCACTGTTCTCATGCTGGCAGGGGGTCACCAGTATCATGGCAGCCAATTTCCTTCCTACTTGGATCTTGAGCACATCACCTTCACAGCACCTTAAACACAGGTATCCTGCATTGTGGAGCAATGGGATTAGCCCCACTTTGAGGTGGTCATTGTGCCTGAAGAGTTTATGGTGTTGCCAGCCTAATTTCATGCACTCTGGGATCATTAGGGTCCAGTCCTGATTTTTTAACAACCAGCCCAATACATTCTTCAGGAGATAAAGCACCAAATGGTATTAATATGAGCGTTATAAAACCAGGGGCAGACATCTTATGATGATGTGAATGGGAACACTTAGAAGCAGAGCCATAGCATGGCTATGGCCACTATGGCCATGGCCATAGGTGCTGCTACCAAAAGGCACCACATGCCAGTGAGAACATTACGACCAGCCACTGGCGGATCCTCAGCAAAAGAAAAGCAGTGCAGCCCTGTTGAGATTGACGATGTGTTCGGCTTGGCCTTGGTAAGCAGAAAAGCAGAACGGCCTCGCTGGCAACGCTGCTGATTCTGGCGTGCTGCGCTGCTCTTCCATTTACTAAGGCTGCGCTTATCATACCATCAATTTTAGCGGGGCCCCACTACTTCGTCGGAGGAGGAGCGCCCCGTCAGAATTAGTTCAATGCTACAACTGGCACATCATTCCCTTGGCCACGGGGGCTGAAGAAGGAGATTGCTGCTGCCTGCTCCATCAAGGAGGAATGAGAGAGAGTGCATGTGTGTGGGAGAGGGGGCATGTGTGTGGGAGAGTGAGAGAGCATTTGTGTGGGAGAGTGAAAGCATGTGTGCATGTGTGTGGGAGAGAGAGCATATATGTGGGAGAATGAGAGAGCATGTGTGCTTGTGTGAGGGAAAGTGAGAGAGCATGCATGTGGGAGAGTGAGAGAGAATGTGTGCATGTGTGGGAGAGAGAGAAAGAACATGTATGTGGAAGAGTGAGAGAGCATGTGTGCTTGTGTGTGGGATAGATAGCATGTGTGCATGTGTGTGGGAGAGTGAGAGCATATATGTAGAAGAGTGAGAGAGCATGTGTACTTGTGTGTGGGAGAGAGAGAGAAAGCATATGTGTATGTATGTGGGGGAGTGACAAAGAGCATGTGTGTGATTGAAAGGGAGCATGTGTGTGCACAACTACCCCAGTTACTCTCTGTCTGCTAATTCATGACAATTTCAAGGCATCTGGAAATCAAAAAGTTCCAAAGTATGGATAATGGGGAATTTTTAAAAATCCTTATTTTAATTGTTGGGTATTATTTGATGTGTCTGTTTCAAAATATTTTATTGATGTTTGTAAGATTTTTATATGAATTTTTGATTATTGAATGTTATTTTGTTCATTAATTGTTTCGAATTATTCTTTTTATTGGTATGGTTTTACTAATTTTGTTTTATGAAGAATGGTAATGTTTCTGTTTTCTACATTGTTGCAGTGCATACAGAATTTGGGTTGTTGCAGTTTCCAGTTCAGTTTTTGTCTGTACATTTCTATTTATACTGTATTGTCTCTTTATTCTGTATTTGAGGATATATCTGTATTTTGCATGTGTGACTGAAGTGAGTTTTTCAATTAGGGGTAGATTTTAAAAGGGTGCATGTGCTACCCGGCATGCGCATACGTACACCCGATTTATAACTTGCGTGCGCAGGCACGCGCAAGTTATAAAATCAGGGGTCGGCGCGTGCAAGGGGATGCATAATTGTTCACCTTGCGTGCCGAGCAGCACTGCCTTCCCCCGTTCCCTTCCCCCTAGCCTGACCTTCCCACCCCTTCCCCTAACTTCTCCCCCAGCCCTACTCTAACCCCCCCCCCCAAAAGTTTTATTATACCTTTTGTGTCTGCCTGGAGGCAGGCGCAGGTTGCGTGCACTGGCATCCTGCAGGCACGCAATCCTTCAAAACAGTGGCAATGACCACTGTGTTGGAGGCCTCTGGCCCTGTCCCTAGACCGCCCCGCCCCCTCCCCGCCCCTTTAGTAAAGCCCCGGGACTTACATGTGTCCCGGGGCTTTACACATGTCACCAGGACTTTTTAAAATAGGCCCGGCGCGCATAACCTTTTTAAAATCCGGCCCTTAGTGTTTAGTTTCTTTGTAGGGATCTATAGCAGTTTGGCTTGTTCTGTTTTCCCCTATCAGGGGGCAGACCTGGAATGAATGGGTGTGCATACTGTACATTTGCATGCGGCACACCCACGGAGGTGGCAGGCCAGCAGCATCAGGAGAGGCCACAGGTCGCTGGCATAGCCTAACCAGCCAGTGGCCAATGAAGGAGAGTGCCAGTGATAGAAGGAGAGGCCCAACTCCTAGGTATGGGCATGCGTGTGCGCATGCCGGCACACGGCTTTCACTTCCTCCCCCCAAGGAGGAAGATCGGTGGGTTGTACAGCCTGAAGATACCAGGAGGCCTGCGGTACCATGATGGAGCTCATCCTGCCACAACCCGAAGACATCACAGGAGGACCATGGGACCCTGGTGGAGCTCATCCCACAACGGCTCGATAATAGAAGACCGTGTCTGTGTGTGTGAGCTTTAAATTATGTGTGAATGAGTAAGAGCCTGTGGGTGTCTGAGAGCCTGTTTGTGTGTACATGTGTGTGAGTGTGTGTGTCTGTATGAGAGCCTGTGTGTGTGTGACTGTGTAAGTGCCTTTGTGTGTGTCTGTGTGAGAACTTCTGTGTGTGTCTGTGTGAGAATCTGAGTGCCTATAAATGTGTCTGTGTGACGGCTTGTGTATTTGTGTATGCTTTGTGCCTGCGAGAGCCTGTGTGTCACAATTAGGCTTTCAGAGGCACGCACACACACACACACATACATAGGGGCGGATTTTAAAAGCCCTGCCCGGATTTACGCACGCAGAGCCCCGGGACTCGCGTAAGTCCCTGGGGTTTTGGGGGGGCGTGTCGGGGGCGTGTCGGGGGCGGGGCCGATCGGCGCGGCATTTCGGGGGCGGGCCCGGGGGCGTGGTTTCAGGCCGGGGCGGTCCGGGGGCGGATTGCGTCTCCGTGCGCCAGCAGCCCGCTGGCGTGCGTGGATTTACGTCTCCCTCCGGGAGGCGTAAATCCAGGGATAAAGGTAGGGGGGGGGCTTTATATAGGGCCGGGGGGTGGGTTAGGTAGAGGAAGGGAGGGGAAGGTGAGGGGAGGGCGACAGGGAGTTCCCTCCGAGGCCGCTCCGATTTCGGAGCGGCCTCGGAGGAAATGGAGACAGGCTGCGCGGCTCAGCGCGCGCCGGCTGCCCAAAATCGGCAGCCTTGCGCGCGCCGATCCAGGATTTGCGTGGCTACGCGCGTATCTACTAAAATCCAGCGTACTTTTGTTTGCGCCTGGTGCGCCAACAAAAGTACGCGAAGGCGCACTTTTTTAAAATCTACCCCTCGGAGCGGCCTCGGAGGGAACTCGCTTTCGCCCTCCCCTCACCTTCCCCTCCCTTCCTCTATCTAACCCACCCCCCCGGCCCTATCTAAACCCCCCCTACCTTTGTCGGGGGATTTACTTCTCCCTCCGGGAGGTGTAAATCCCCCCGCGCCAGCGGGCCGCTAGCGTGCCGAGACGCGACCCGGGGGCGGTTCCGGAGGGTGCGGCCACGCCCCCGGACCGCCCCCAAAATGCCGCGTCCCGCCCCAAAAATGCCGCGCTGATCGGCCACGCCCCGACACGCCCCCTGACACGCCCCCTCGAAAAACCCCGGGACTTACGCGAGTCCCGAGGCTCTGCGCGCACCGGCAGGCCTATGGAAAATAGGCACGCCGGCGCACAAGGCCCTGCTCGCGTAAATTCGGGCGGATTTACGCGAGCAGGGCTTTTAAAATCTGCCCCTGTATCTGTAAGGGTGAGAGAGAGGCAGCCTGTGTATGTTAGAAAGAGGGAGTGTGAGAGAATGAATGTGATATTGTGCATGTGCGTGAGAGAGAAGATTAAATTTGTGTAGCCCTACCTCTGGGGGAGGTAGGGCTACACAATACACAATACACACAATACAATACACACGATAATTTCAGGGTGACTGGAAATCAGATTCCAGGTATGGAGAGCAGATTTTTAAATTCTTATTAGTTTTAATTATTGGGTGTAATTTGATGCTTCTGCTCTTTCAAAATATTTTTTTGGGGGGGGATGGAACATGTTTAATTGGATTTTTTATTTCTCAGATTTTTATGAATATGACTTTACTATTATGATTAATGTTTTATATTTCTTGATTTTATTTAATGTTTTATGAAAATGTTAATGTTTCTATTTTTTCATTGTTCTGCATAAAGCCACTGGCTTGTTGTGGATTCCAGTTTTGTTTTTTCAGCACGTTTCTGTTTATACTTTCTGATCTCTCTGTATTTGGTCAGGTTCTCTCTGTTATCTGCATATGTGACCGAGGTAAGGTATTTTGCTAGCATGTACTTTCTGTGTTTGGATCTATAGCAGCCTGGTTTCCTAATAAGAGCTTTTATTGATGTTCTAGGGCCTGGTGTAATATGTGCAGTGTTGCCTTTTCTTAGATAATGTTGTTAGAGTTGTTTTGGTATACTAAGGGGCGGATTTTAAAACCCCTGCGCCAGCACGCCTATTTTGCATAGGCCGCCGGCGCGCACAGAGCCCCGGGACGCGCGTAAGTCCCGGGGCTTCCTGTTGGGGGCGAGGCGGGGGCGTGGCGGGATGACGCAGCGTTTCGGGGGCAGCGACGTGGGCACGGTTTTAACCCGGGGCATTCCGGGGGCGTGGCCGCGACCTCCGGAACAGCCCCCGGGACCGGACCATGGAGCAGGGCTGCCGGCCGACGCGTGCAAAGTTAAGGGGGGGGTTTAGATAGGGCCGAGGGGGTGGGTTAGGTAGGGGAAGGGAGGGGAAGGTGGGGGGAGGGTGAAGGAAAGTTCCCTCCAAGGCCGCTCCGAAATCGGAGCGGCCTTGGAGGGAACAGGCAGCGCGCGCTGGGCTCGGCGCGCGCAGGTTGCACAAATGTGCACCCCTTTGCGTGCGCCGACCCCGAATTTTATAAGATACGCGCAGCTACGCGCGTATCTTATAAAGTCCAGCGTACTTTTGTTCGCGCCTGCTGCGTGAACAAAAGTACGCGCTCGCGTATCTTTTGAAGATCTACCTCTATATTGCAATGGTTATTCTGTTTGTTCATGGCTTTCTGAAGGCCAAGCTCTCATCCAATACGCATTACAAAAATATCTAATGCCATAGGAGCTCCAAGTGTCTTTTTTGCAGAGTTTTCTGGTTGGCACCACAGGAGTGCATGTAAATATAATATGCATGTTGTATTTTTGCCTCAGAAGACTGTACTCTTAAATGTTCTTTTTGATGTAAACTTTGTTTTAATGCATAATTTAATTGTGTGTGTCTGTAAAGGGTGTGGGAGTGTGGGTATGTTGGGTGGGGGGGGGGGGTGGCATGTGTGCAAGGCTGTAAGGTTTGCCTAATGTACCTAATACACTTCCTTATCCATGGGTTCTGGGCTGGGGGGCTTGTCAGTTTTTAAAAATATAGATTGCAGGACGGAGCTGGGCTTTATTTGACAGGTCCAGGACAGGCACTGAATGAATCAGGGGGACGACAGCACAGCGCAGTAATTTTTTGCACAGAGCAGCAAAAAAACGAGTACCAGCCCTGATAGGGGGTGCCTGGTGTAATATTTGTAGTATTAACTTTCATAGGTAGTGTTGTTGCCGTTTGAGGTCTGGCAGTTAGTGCTGTTTTTATAGAGAAATTCTTACAGGCATGGTCATGCCCATGCCCAAGACGCATTACAGTAGGCCTAATACCATATAGGTTCCAAGCATCTTTCTTCTTTTCATGTAAAATCTGTTATTATAAATGTTGCGGTCCCGGTCGCAGCACAGGCATCTGGGACCTTACCTCTCCTTCCGGGGGTCCAGGGTCCATCTGCCGGAACACCGCTCCTCGGGCCTGGGTTCGAGCGGCACTCGCCACGTCTGGGCCTACTGCTTAGGCATTTCCCACGTATTCCCATACAGGTTTCTTCTATGCATCCAGAAAACGGGCATACACAGATATGTCCCAGCTCTTTGTTCTCCAACACCTTCAAAGTGAGTCACCATTCTCTCAGCACTAACGCGCCGTTTCCTTATATATTACCTCGCCAATACTTCAAGACACCGCCGCCTCCGTGGCGTCCAAACGCCACCATGAAAACACATATTGGACGCATAGAAGAAACCTGTATGGGAATACGTGGGAGATGCCTAAGCAGCAGGATATTCTTTGAATTTCTCCTGAAGAAGCCTGTGACAAGGCGAAACATGTTGAGAGAATGAAGAAGTGATAAAAGAATTCCGTTCTGTGAACGAATAAAAATTGTGGAATTGTATTCTTTCTGCTTATGAATAAATTGATGTTGAAAAGATTAGTATAAGATTGTAATGTAAAGAGGATTTCCATTTGTATGTAAGCGGTGTTTTGAATGTAGAAGACATTTTTTAAATGTTGGGGGGTAATATAAATGAGTGTGAGTGTGTGGTGTGAATGTGTGTGAGTAAATATTGTGTGAGTAAATATGGGATTTTAGATAAATATTCCTTGGGGTGATGTTGAGAATATTTAAGTATTGAGCTTTTGGGGATTTTTGGGTTCAAAATAAATAAAGTTTGTAACTTTGCATATGTCACTATTTGTGGCTATGCATTTTCAGGCAAGGGGCCCCACTATAGCGGCGACACCCCACCACGACAGTGAGACCCCCTCCTATGAAAAAACATCGCGACGTGATAAATCTAGGCTTAACTTTTCTATCCGGACTGCATCTGAATATGGGCCTCAGGATTTTTTTTTAGTTCAGCTACAGCATATCACGCACTTAAGCAGCGTGATCTGTCAGGTGTGTCACAATGGAAAAAAGGCTAAAAGACACTGTCCTATGAAAAACACTGAACTGCAGTGATAAAAATCACCAAGGCTGTTTTTGAGGCTGATCACAAAAGATGAGAAAGATGTCCTTCTGCACCATGCTGAAACAAATTGGAGAATAGCAATATAACAGATGTTTAAAAAATTCAATCCCTTTGAGTTCAAAATCTTCCCATGGTAGACAGGTGAGCTCCTTTTAATAACAGCTTGCTTCTACTGTCACCAGCCTCGGTCCCACTTTTAACTAGAAACCATTAGTGAAAGATAAGAGGTTGTAGATTAATCAAATAAAGCAAAATGCTCCTTGATCTTTGCACACACATACAAAATGGCAACAGGCATCTAGAGAAATCTTTCCCCACTTCCCCAGCCCTTGAAAGAACAGAGTATGTGCATGACAATGCAGGAAAGCTTCCTTACAAGAGGTCACAATTCAAAGTCCTAGAAAGGCTGCTTATCTCTTTTGGCATCTAATTGTCCTGGTGCTGTCCTACTTGCACAATGGCTTTAATGTTCTTCTAACACCCAAATGGGGCCCCATTGCCTGCTCCATTGTTAAATTATATTTTTCCTGCTACTCAGCACCCCTCCTAAAGATAAGATGTTCAACAAGGAGCAGGCTATTAGCTTATCAGATGATGACCTCTCAGTCTGTCATTATGCCTATCTCTTATTATTATTCTGTACATCTCCATTTCCTTTGGTAAATACTAGCTATCTCTTCTATAAACTTCCCATTTGGAGATACTTGCCTTTCCTTTAGAACAGGAAGCAATAGAGCATTGTTGGCCAATCACACCTTTTTTAACACTATTACACTATATAAGTTTATAGAAAAACATATTCCCTATCTCTTCAACATTGTTGTTGATTTTTCACCCAGTTGAGGAAGGGATTATGACAACTGAAAGCTAATCACAACTATAAGAAGCAGTTGATTCAGCCCTGCTTGAAACTTAGAAACATTTCCAGCAAAAATATATTTGTTAGGGCCGATGTCATCCCAAGTTTGAAAAAAGCTGCTGAAAGGTTGCACTCAACTGGGAAACTTTGAATAAACTCCCTTTTACAAAGGGTTTTAGTCCTACCCCTGCTTTCCAGTAAATACTTATCAGCTTCATTACAATAGGCAGGAGGAAGGAATGGCCTAGTGGTTAGAGCAATGGCTTACAACCCACCATTCAAAATCCCCTTCACCCACTAACATTCCATGTGATCTTGGAAAAGTCACTATCTCTTATTGCCTTAGGTACCCATTTAGATTGTAAGCTGTTTTGAGCAGGGACTTATTGTATTTGAAAAAAAAAACTGTCTTGAGCTAAAATTGGAAAGGCAGTCTAGAAATACAAAAAAAAATTCTCTTTTCAGGCATGTATTGAACATCTTATTTTCAAACAGCTTTGACTGGTTAATTGTAGTGAATAACTAGTAGCTAATTAATTACTAGAAATACATAGAAATAAAATAAAAAGGTCAAACCAATTGTAAGTGATACTGTTCCACTGGACTAATTTAGAGCTCGAATCATCCCCTGTTGCTTTTGAGCTCTGAAGGGTAACACCTCCACAAATTCAAGTTTTGCCAAATTGCAGCTGTCCTAAAAGAGGTCTCTCTGGGAGATATGTAGAGTAGTGAAAAAAATATTCAGCACAACTCTGAAAAAGTACTTTTCAGTGTGTGGGAGGCAGAGCCATTACAAGCACAAGACCAGGGAAGCATGTAAAACAATCCACTAGGATTAATGATAAGTGAGTGAATGTATTTAAACATATTTAATGAGTCAAATTTTTACAAACAATTAAAACAGTTCTTTAAAGAATCAAGGAAAAAAATATTAATGCAAAACTTGCTTATTTGTGGGAAATAAAAAAAAAAAGATCTTGCCCCAAGGATTCTTTAAAGATATGGAATATATTTTGGAGATCGTTTCCTGAAGCAGCTGTTTGGAGAAACGCTGGCAAACAATGAAATTAAAATGTGAACCTTTGCTTCAATTTCATTGCCCAAGGAGCTTTCAATCTAACCCCTAGATTCATCATTCTGCTATATTTATATTTATAGGAGAATGATGTGTTGTGAAAAAAAAGGGGGCAGAGGGGCAATAGTGGGTAGGGATGTGCAGAGGGACCGCATACGTCGCATACGTTACATTCAGTATTCGTGGGGGGGGGGGGGGCAGATACGTTGCATTCAGCAAGGGGGGCCCCGATCCGTTCATGCGTTCCATTCTTATTTGTTTCCCGGCTAAAATTTAATTAACTACAAAGCCCCACCCTCCTGACCCCCCCAAGACTTGCCAAAAGTCCCTGATGGTCCAGCGGGGGTCCTGGAGCCATCACCTGCAATTGGGCCGTCGGCTGCCGGTATTCAAAATGGCACCGATAGCCTGGCAAAGGCTATCGGTGCCATATGAGTGCAGTATGAGGTGGGGTTTTGTTGGGGTGGGGTTTTGTTGGGGTGGCACCGATAGCCTGGCAAAGGCTATCGGTGCCATTTTGAATACCGGCAGCTGACGGCCCGATTGCAGGAGATCGCTCCCGGACTCCCACTGGACCACGAGGGACTTTTGGCAAGTCTTGGGGGACCCTCCTGACCCCCACAGCTTTTCCCTTGGCGATATGGGGGTGATAGTGTGCGATGCGGGCGGCTGCCCACTATTAGGGGTGTGCATTCGTTTGCAACTTATTGGCAATCCGCAAAGTATAGGGCCATATTCGTTGTATTCGTGGGGAAGCGAAACATATCGCGATTCCCACAAATACAACGAATCTTCACCAAATTATTCAGCCATCTAAAGGAGTGAATTTAAACAAACCCCCACCCTCCTGACCCCCCCAAGCCTTGCCAAAACTCCCTGGTGGTCCAGCGCGGATCTGGGAGCCATCTACTGCACTCATGCCATCGGCTGCTGGTATTCAAAATGGCGCCGATAGCCCCTGTGACATAGTAAGGGCAAAGGCTATCGGCGCCATTTTGAATACCGGCAGCTGGAGATCGCTCCCTGACCCCTGCTGGACTATCAGGGACATTTGAATTTTTCTAAGGTTTTTCAAAACATGAGTGACTTTTATGTAAATTGCACTATTTATTGATTACAGCAATAACATTAAAATACAAATTTGGAAGGTGTTCGACTTGTGCTGAGAGCATTGTCAGTTCCAGTTCGGTTTATGAATGCTGTCTGTGCTTATAAATATGTTTTCACTGTTTCTAAAACAAATTTAAACATTAAATTTGTTTAAATATATCCACTCACTTATCATAAATCCTAGTAGATTGTTTTACATGCTTCATTTGAATCTGTGGTTGATCCCTTATTCATTTGCTACTTACCTGGTGTGGCACCCCTACCGGGTCTGGCCATTAGATGCCACAACACATTTACAGAACACGTTAGCGTTAAGGCCCTAACACACGTGATAATGCCGTAACATGTGCGTTAATTAGTGCAATGTGTGTTAGTATGCAAATGTCACATTTGCTATTCAAGTGGGAGGAGTTTGGGCAGAGTTAATGGTAATGAGCAGCTCCTAACATCAATATGTGTTTTAATGCCAGAAATGACTACACCTTTTTGCTGTGCATTGTGCCTGTGTTAGTTGTGTGTTGCTGAGGAATCAGTTTTTATCTCTAAAGGTAGGATTTATGCAGTTAAAAGGGAACCCTCTCACTAGGATTCCATGGTACAGCCACTGGGAGAGTATGTGCTTTTAAAATCACCATGGGCTCTACCCAGAGGTCTGTAATATGGACATGTACATGGTACATGTTAGAGATGTGAATCGTGTGATCGATCGTCTTAACGATCGATTTCGGCTGGGAGGGGGAGGGAATCGGATCGTCGCCATTTGGGTTTTTTAAATATCGTGAAAATCGTGAAAATCGTGTAAATCGAAAACCGGCACACTAAAACATCCCTAAAACCCACCCCGACCCTTTAAAATAAATCCCCCACCCTCCCGAACCCCCCCCCCCCCAAATGCCTTAAATTACCTGGGGTCCAGTGGGGGTGAGGGCGGGAAAACCGGCACACTAAAACAACCCTAAAACCCACCCCGACCCTTTAAAATAAATCCCCCACCCTCCCGAACCCCCCCCCCCAAAATGCCTTAAATTACCTGGGGTCCAGAGGAAGGGTCCCGGTGTGATCTTTTACTCTCGGACCTCCGGTGCTTGTAGAAATGGCACCGGCGCTACCTTTGCCTTGTCATATGACAGGTCAAAGGTAGCGCCGGCGCCATTTTGTTTTTTGTCCCCCGAGGTCAGGAGCGTAGGAGATCGCTCCCGGGCCCCCGCTGGACCCCCAGGAACTTTGGCCAGCTTGGGGGGGCCTCCTGACCCCCACAAGACTTGCCAAAAGTCCAGCGGGGGTCCGGGAACGACTTCCTGCATGTGAATCGTTTTTCCGTACGGAAAAATGATTCGCGGCAGGAGATCGCTCCCGGACCCCCGCTGGACCCCCAGGGACTTTTGGCCAGCTTGGGGGGGCTCCTGACCCCCACAAGACTTGCCAAAAGTTCAGCGGGGGTCCGGAACGACCTCCTGCAGTCGAATCGTGTTGTCTACGGCCAGCGCCATTTTGCGCCGCCATTTTGCGCAAAATGGCGCCGGCCGTAGACAACACGATTCGACTGCAAGAGGTCGTTCCGGACCCCCGCTGGACTTTTGGCAAGTCTTGTGGGGGTCAGGAGGCCCCCCAAGCTGGCCAAAAGTCCCTGGGGGTCCAGCGGGGGTCCGGGAGCGATCTCCTGCCGCGAATCGTTTTTCCGTACGGAAAAACCAAAGGTAGCGCCGGCGCCATTTCTACAAGCACCGGAGGTCCGAGAGTAAAAGATCACACCGGGACCCTTCCTCTGGACCCCAGGTAATTTAAGGCATTTAGGGGGGGTTTGGGAGGGTGGGGGATTTATTTTAAAGGGTCGGGGTGGGTTTTAGGGTTGTTTTAGTGTGCCGGTTTTCCCGCCCTCCCCCTTCCCCCGATTTACGATTTTTTGACAATAAATCGGGGGAATTGTTATTGTATCGCGGCTCTAACGATTTTTGACGATTTTAAATATATCGGACGATATTTTAAATCGTCAAAAAACGATTCACATCCCTAGTACATGTACATGTCCATATTACATGTCCATGGTACATGTACAGAAAAATCCTGTAATTACAGTCATATGTATACTCATTATATTGGACAAGTTGACTTTATTTAACTTTAATAATCAGTAAACTTTATTTTATCACCCAGACCTGGTCCTGTCTAATTCTTAAAGGAAGTACCTTAGATACAGCATACACAATAGCGACCCTTTTCTCATCATCTGGGCCATAAGCGAGACCTTCCCCCCATAAAAACAGTCCTCCCCCCCCCCCAGGGAATAAGAGTCAGATTGGGAGTGAATGGTTAGCCGGAGCAGCCTCACAAGATATAAATAAGATTGTGTGCCCTTGGGACTTAAAACACCCCACTAAGGATTACATAATTTAGCACCCAAAGAATGTGGGGCTTTGAGGATGGTGGAAAAATTTGTACAGTGTGTTTTGAATTGAAATGTGAAGTTCGACATTCATACGATGTATAAAGAAGTAGAAAATTAACTGTGATGTAAGTAACAAAATGGCATCCGTTCTTGTATTCATGGATCATCAGGGAGGGGTGTGCCAAAGAGAATGCACATGCAAAGTGTGTGTCTGATGTGACCACAGTGTGTACGGCATCTTACCAATGAAACAGTATAAAAGCGGCGGCATACTTAACCACGTCATCCTCAGCAGAAGGGATTGTGTGTAGTGCGTGTAGTGCTAAGAGACTGCTAGCAAGGCTGTGATTCCTAATCATTGGATAGCCAAGTGAGCAGTTTAGACCCACAACTTTACTAGCGCTTCTATTTATTAATATGTAAAGACATTCTGATTTCAAGTAAACTCTGACTTCTGTCAAGTAAACGCTTCAAGTGACACAGTGATATAAGCAGCAGCATTCATCAATTGGTTCACTATGTCTGACAAGCTGATTCTCAAGAACTCCAGTCCAAGTGACAGTAGCCCTCTTAAATCACCACTGGAAGAGGCTTATGCTATGCAGATGGTTGGAGGCCAATGGATAAGTGAAGCGATTGTTTCCATCAGAGGGCCTGGCCAATATTTTTGGTTAATGCACAGTACCGTGCCAGACTGTGAATGTTGTTTGCTGGTACCAGCGCAATACTTGCCGTCAAGTGTATTGACTGCAGTGTCGTTCAGCAACCGGAGCATGTTTTCACACATTGCTACTGCTGCAAAGGACCCTTATTCCAGGGTATCTAAGTAGGGTGGCAGGCCGGTCCATCCACCTAAAGTGCATTTCGCTGCTTAGCGATGCCACAGTGTGATGTCCTATCTCTCCCGAAGGGTCTGAAACCAGCAAGAGCAGCACAACCCAGCCAAAGACTTTGTCGTCAGAAAATCCTCCTTCTCCAGTAGCATCCTCAACACCCGAGGTGGCCCCTGTGGTAAAGGCCTTGAGGCAGAGTGGAGCCAGGTGATGGCAAGTGGCAATGCCCCAGGCGTGGTGATGGAGGCCATCATGGAAGACCCCTCTATAGGCAGGGTTGGTGGTGATACCAGGAAGCTCTTCTGGGCCAAACATATGGAGAGCCAGGAGCAACACGAATTAGCAGTGGAGATGAGACTTTCTGTGATTGGGCGTAGTAGACGGGGTCCAAGGTCCATGAAGTCTGAACCCATGCGGCCATCGACCCCATCGAAAATGTACCTACGCCATCTCAAATCAGCACCACCCCACGATTTGCCCATGCTGCTGCCGCAGCAACGGATACAGCTTCAACAAGCTTAGGGGCCTCATCCAGCTGGTTTTGGGCCAGATCACAGTCACGCCAATTGGAGTGCCATGAATGGGCCACAGCCATTACCTCTGAGGAAGCTGAGGAAATGTATGGTGTGGTAATGCCTAAATGTAACCTCATGGTAAGAGGCCTAAGACTTTCAGCTTTGCTGGATGGCCATGGAGGTGCCATCCAGGCCTCTTAGTTCCGGTATCTTGAGTGGGACAGAGTCCTCTTCTAGCAGCAAACTGATTTCCAGCAGGGAGGAGACAAACAGTTCTGGAGGACCTATACCTTCACTATATTGAAGCACACATGAGTCTTTCTTATGTGTAGATAGAATTGTACCGCGTTTGGGTCTTGGCGAAATTTTAAGGTGACATATTTTTGGTGAAATATGCCGTTGTGTACAACTTAATTGCAGTACTTCATTTCAGACAAATTGTGGATAGAAAGATTGCCTAAGAATCTTTGAAGAACCACCAAGACAGGATTCTAAAGTGGTTTCCATAATCACACTATAAACATTCTAAGCAGTTGAGATTTTCAACATTATCCAAGTGTGTTTGAGAACACATTTTATAAAGTATGCAATTATAAGAGCCCCTGAAAGGGGCTCTTATAATTGCACCCGAAAGGGTGAAACTCAGCTGGAGTCGGGCAGACATTATTGTATTGAATAAATTTACTTTCCAAGGCATCAGTCTTGCTTTTGTTTTTTTCACATCCATGGCTACTCTAGACCGACTACCTCTTTGCTTTTTGGGACCTCAGTTGTTTTCTCTTCTATGTATTATATGTCTTGTGCTTTGTTGCAGGGCATCCGGTCAGCTTGGGTGGTCCCAGATACAGAGATTTCTGCTGGGAGTTCCTGAATAAGAGACTTAGCTTACCCACCATGGTATGGTGAAGATTTCTTTGCTGGCATAGAGACTTTTAGCGTGTCCTCCTTGGGAGGATGAAGTGGTTTTCTCCTTGGGAGAGGGTGGACTGTCTTTTCATCAGAGGCTAGACTTCATTCTAGAAGATTTCTACAAATATGAACTGTTCCAGGGGCAGATTCCCGATGACGACCGGCCCAGGGATTTGCCACCCAGGCTGGCCCAGGAGATACCAAGTGGTCTGCCGAGCGCGGCCGTGAAAGGGCCGCGCTTGGCAGACCAATTGACTAGAGCGACCGGCCCACCGGGGGATGCCCGATCCCCCGATAGGCCAATCTACCCCTGAACTGTTCTAAGCCCTTCAGGGAAGGAACATATATTTAAAATTAATTCTCATTGGAGAATCCTCTATACTAAAACTGATTACTGTCCTTAAAGATGTTTGTTGCTGCATGCTTAAATGTTTTTATCCTTTCCTTAGGTTGATAAAGTTATAAAACTTTCTTAAATGGGTGTTTGATTTATTTATGTGAAGTTTGTGATTCACTATTATTTTCCTTCTCAGGTGGAGTCTCCTAATAAGATTTGACACCTTGCACTGTAATTCATTATTTATTTACAGAAGAGTTACACTGCTAATAAAATGATGATCCCTTTTGAGAAAGAATTCTGTCACTCTATGTGAGGGGAAGGAGAAAAGGAAAATTTCAATTTGAAATTATAAAGTATTTTTCTTGGAAAGAATTTTGATGAGATGATAAAGTATTCCAATGTATTTGAAGATTGTGTAGTATCCCCTCCTTGGGATACACTAGTAATAATGGGCGAAATGTTGAATAAAAGAAGTTTAAATGGCTTTCATTACAGGGATAGTGTAAGAATATGCTGCTAATAGAGTGATATCTACCTCATCTACTAGATAAATGAAGCTTGACCGACGTGCCACAAATGCGCAGTAGAGAGCAACTCTACCACACATGCGTGGGCAGCACGTCGGTCAGAGCTTGCCTGTAACAAAAATGGCGCGGCGAGGAGGAGGAGCAGTAGCGGCGGCGGCGACGGCAAGGAGCAGTAGCAGTAGCAGCGGCGGCAGCGAGGAGCAGTAGCAGCAGCGGCGCACGCGAGGGAGGGAGGGACCTCCCCCAGAGATCTTCTGTCTGCGCCATCCGAAGGGGTTGTGAAGGAGCTGTGAGAGGGGGAGTGACTGAGGGGAGGGAGGAGAGAGTGACTGAGGGGAGGGGGAGGGGGAGAGAGTGAGGGGAGGAGAGAGTGAGGGGGGAGGGGAGGGAGGAGAGGGGGAGGGGGAAGAGAGTGGGTGGTGGGAGGAGAGAGTGAGGGGAGGGGGGAAGGAAGAGAGTGAGGGGAGAGGGGAGGGGGAGGAGAGTGAGGGGAGGGGAGGGGGAGGGAGGAGAGTGAGGGGGGAGGGGAGGGGAAGACTAGAGGGTGAGGGAGAATGAGGGGAGGGAGGGAAGAATGAGAGGTAAGGAAATGGACTGAAAAAAAAAAGTTAATGTAGCCCATTGTTACGGGCTTAACGGCTAGTATTGTATAAAACGCAATGACGGTGAGAGAGTCTACTTCATTTTTGGGTAGCACCTGTACTGTTCCAGCTGTGGCAGTGTTGGCCCTCAGTTCAGACTAACCACTATTCATTTTCCAGGAATAATTGGCCAAAGGACGTGTATTTAATGTGATATACTTAGGGATCGATTTTCAAATGTTTGCGTGCATGTCCATGTGCATGCGATTCCTGGTGCACGCTCATGGACACAACTATTCGATATCCGCACTCACATGCGCAGCATATTTTTAAATCTGTGCACACATGTGCAGGTGGTGTGCACTGGGGGGGGGGGCAAATTTTCAATTAATACACATGGCAACTCATTCAGGCCTCCCCCAGTTCCCTCCGCTTCAATTAAGGAGCAGACTGGGAGGGAACTTCCCTACTCCCCTACCTAACCTTCCTTCCTCTTCCCCCTCCCCGACCCCTAACCCCTTCCTATCTACTTACTTTTATTTTGTTTCATTGCTTATTGCAGTTAGGTAGATAGTGCATCAAGCTAGGTAGAGAGAACATGGTACAAATCTACTTTTCTTTCAACTTCCATCCTTCCAAATCACATTAAAACTTCATTGATGGAAACTGTGCTGTTCATACATATGACTGCGCATGTTAAATTGCCCCCTAAAACCCAACTCACCCCACAAACCTCACCCTGAGTTAATAGTACCCCATCTTACAGTGGTATAAATAGTTAACTTTTTTGTGAGCCTCTACAGAGGTTCTTTTTCTCTCTTTCTCTCTTTCATGTCCCTTTTTTTTATTGTGGGTGCTATTCTTGCTATATTTGTAGCAAAATGATGAATCTAGGCCTTAGATAGGAGCCATCCATACCTTTCAGTCCCTCCCACCTAGAGGTTTTGATTGGATGACTCAGTGTTATTGAGCCCAGCCATTTTAACACTCAGGGGGTTCAGTTAGAGAGAGAGCAGCTGCAAAGTAGAGATGTATTTTTTTCTACACTCTGGTAGGGCCTCCCAGCCTTGCGCAAATGAGTTTTCTTTTAGAAGAGACACCTCACTGTGCATTTCTTGCCAGAAGGTCCTTCTTATAATTTACAGTGAGATAGACTTTTAAGCCTGATACCCCTTTTGGGCAAAGGGGCTCTCTTCAGGGGACCAAAGACCTGAGAACCTACTCCACTCACTAGGTAGGCAAGCACCAGTGATGGATCCTGCTGCGAGAGACAGTGAGGGCAGAGAAAATATCCAGATTAAAACTTAATTTTTTGGAACTAAAGATTAGTGGGGAGGTTTTTGGAGCCCCCTTTCCCACTGGGATTAATAGCCTAGTCCCCAGAGTTTTCCACAAGAGAAATCACCAGAATTAATTAACAGCTAAGGAAAATGAATAACTGAACCAAAGGAAAAAAAAAGGACATCCTGTCCGGATTTCCACCCAAGGAATCAGGACAGGCTGGGTGTCCACGGGAAAGAAGATCTCTAAAGGAAGGATTTTTGCAATTAAAAGGAAACCCTCTCACTAAGATTCCACAGGACAGCTGCTGGAAGAGTATGCAGTATGCACTTCTAAAATCACCAAGAGCTCTACCCAGAGGTCTGTAATAAGGACACTTACCTACACAGAAAAATCCTGTAAGCACAGTCAGATGTACACTCATCATTTTGGACAAATGGACTTTAACTTTAATAATCAGTATACTTTATTTTAATATCCAGACCTAGTCCTGTCTAAATCTTACAGCCTCTCTCATCTAATTGGAAGCACCTAAAATACAGCATACACATTGGTGACTCTTTCCTCATCATCTAGGCCATAAACAAGAGCTTCCCTCATAAAAAGAGTCCCCCCGAGGGATTAAGAGTCAGCTTGGGAGTAAATGGTTAGCCGGAGTAGCTCTAGAAAATATAAATAAGATTGTGTGCACTTGGGACTTAATACACCCCACTAAGTTTTACACTGGTATCCTTTGAGCATTTAGTTCTCAGTACGTACATACACTATTCCCAACTAGGTGTAACTTTTTGTGTGTGCATTTACGTGCATAGTTTTGAAAATCAAAAGCATGCACAAAAATGCTTTTCCTATCTCCAACTCTGCCCCATTAAATGTCTACCATGAGCATGGAGAAATGTATGTACATAATCGAGTTTAATGTGTACTTTCCATGCACAATTTCCTGGATAATTTTTAAAAGCAGATTTACATGAATAAACCAGAATTTGTGCCCAAGACAGTTGATATTTCTGTCATTTCAGGAAATGGCTAAAAGCTTTCTTATTCACTCTTGCTTTTAGTAACTAACTTGGCCTATTTTAACTATCTGTTGACCTTTGAGAGCATGTAACATTAGCTCATCTGCTTTCCTGATGTTCAATGGGGGTGGTATGATAATTTAACTATATTTTGAATGTAGTAATATGAGCTGTAGTATTTACTGAATATGACATCTTTGATAAGTCATGAGCTTTGAGATAAGTGCTAGAATGTGGTATTTGTAGAGAGAGAGAAAGAGAGAGAGAGAGAGAGAACCTAGCCATGGCTCACTAACACTAGATAGGTATTATATCTCTATGGGAGGCCCACCTAGTAACTCGAGGTGAGATTTAGGTATTAGTGTAGGGGTTAGGGGCCACTTTGACATTCAAAGAGAGATGTACAAACAGAACAGTGCTCTCTTGTGAAGATTTGATGACCCTTGGAGTGAGGAAACTCACCCAAAGATGAGATTTGTGCAATGTTCTCTCAACATAGCTTGATGTTTATGCACAGAGAAATCCCTGCTGAAAATTGCCCCCACTTCTCAGCAAGTAAAAGTACCTGTATCCAGAAAGATGTAGGAAAGGGAATGGAGAGAGGTAGGGGAAGGGAGAATCCATGTGGGAGTTTATTTTGAAAGTCCAAGCAGACTTTCCCCTGTATGTTTGCACCTGCTTCAAATATGTAAGCAGTTATACTGAACCCAGTCAAGCCACTGAACCCGCTGTTATCCAGATTTTCAGAGGGAAACCCTGCATGTGCTTGTACCTGTGAGCCTGCAAGCACAGCTATATAAAAATTGTCCCCATGGTCTTGCTTTTCTTAAATAAATCAGATCTGTTTTAGACTGGGACAAACTGATCATATCTAGTGATGGGATCAGCCATTGTTATTGTTATTTATTTCTTATATTCTGCATATCAAATGTTATTCTATGAGGATCATATAAACACATTCATAAATACATAAAAAGATGCAAAGAGACAAAAACAACTTTGTTGCTCCTTCAAAAGGGAAATGACAAAAATCAGTCTAAATAAAAATCTAATGGAAACCATTAACAACGTGCCTGTAAATCTTATTTTAAAAAGCAGTACATGGGAAAAATGTATATTTTTGACTATAGTTCATACTCTGGAGGGGAAGGGGAAAAGCTGAGCAAATTGTTTAGTGTTCATTGGTTGGGAAGACTGCCCACCAAGGGGTAGATTTTAAAAGGTGCGCGCGCGCATCCATGTGTGCTCACTTCCCGGCACGCACACATGGACGCGCCAATTTTATAATCCACGTGCGCACAGGGGGGGGGTCTTAATTTTACAAAAGTACACGTGGCGACGAGATCAGGCCTCTCCCAGTCCGCTCCAATTAAGGAGCGGACCAGGAGGGAACTTCCCTATCCCATTACCCATACTCCCTCCCTCGTCCCCTTTCCTCCCCATTCCCTAAACCCTTTCTCGTACTGGCTGTCTCCAGCCCCGCCCCTTTTTCTGGGCCCGGCACTTTGGTGCGTAACAGGGGATACACGTGTGGCCGGGCCCCTTTGAAAATGCGCGCACAAGGCCCAGCCACGCACATATCCCCTGGGATTTATGCGCGCCGGGCAATTAAAATCTACCCGTAAGCCAGAAGACACTGCAAAAATAGTGCTCTGCTCAGAGGCAAGCCTGCACAGAGCAAGACCACACTATCCAAGGTGGTTTCCTCAGCTAAATACTACTCCCTGACTTTGTAAAAATTGCCATTTTTTTAGGTCCCTTGTCCTAGGTTCCATGGTCCTGGAAATGGTATGCCCCAAAATAAAAAAAAGGTGAGGGGAGAAGCAAGAACTACAGCAGCAGGCTTTGAAGAAAAGGGGGCTGCTGCCTGGCACAGAACAAAAACATGTAAAACACAAATGCTGTCCTCCCGCAGAAGGGACAAGAGGGCGAGGAGTCTGTAAATCATACTATCAATTCACTAGCACTGTCAGCACAATGCAGAATTCTCCAGCTCATGTCCTCTGGGTGCCCCTCAAATTGTGGGGCAACATTTCTCCAGATGGTTTCCGGGCAGGAGTCCAGAGCAAGCATGAACAAGTACAGTTTCTGCCTCAAAATGGTACAGAAACACATTATAACAAGTTCCAGAGAGGCTGTGGAGGTGGGGAGGCCGAGGAGGTCCATTGGGGCCGCTGATGAGCAAATCTAGAGGCTTGGGGCTCAATGGTGGTTGAGGAATACAGAACAAGTCCATGCACTCAAAAAAGGGGAAACCAGAACTGGATCTACATTTTGAAAAAATGGAAGCCAGCTGACAGCCTTACTCCCTTCCTTGGGCAATAGCAATCTGGAAAGTCTGAATTTTGATGCATTCATTAGCCCGGTAAATGTATCATTTATCAACTACTTTGGGGCTTCAAAATTGTTTTATTTTTGGGAGCTAACATGGTACTCCATTTTTACTTAATTACAGAAATAACCTTTAACTGCTGTACGGTGTACTCTGGAAACACGAAAGAAAGAAATACACTCTGAGGAGTCCAGGCACTGCCTGGCTCAGTAGACAGATAAAACCACTGAGTAATACTGGAGACAGATGTTATGTAAACAATCAAAGTTGTTTTGGAAGTCTGTTAAGTAGATGGGACCCATTCTATAAATAACAAAGGCATGTTCATATCTACAAAAACTACATGTACAAAAATATTCTAACATTTCCTTTTTTTTCTTACTATTTCCCCACTCCAGTCATCAGTAGGATAGCATAAGAACATGTAACTTTTAAACTGGAGCACAGGCACACATGTGCGCATGTCCATCTGCCAGCGCCCAGGGAAATGGCTGTTTATAACATTCACATGTATATTCGCGCATGTTATAAAATATCCTGGCCAGGTTTACAGTCATGCCTAATTTTAAATGGGCGTGCGTTTGTGTGCCCAAATCCCACTTCTACCATGTAAGTGAGAGGGTGATAAAAGAGTCACACGCCGACACATTTGCCAGTTTTACCAATTCATTCCCAGTTCACCCAGTTAACATTAATGTGCGCGTTGGGCTTTTATAATTCACCTTAAAAGGTCCTTTGCTTGGCATGTGACTTTTTGTATAGGTTTTATGCTGGGAGTGTGGCATTATTCCAGGAGAAGAGCAAGGAAGAGGGTTGGTTAAATCACTTCAGCTTGACATTCAGTGCCTTACCCCGACAGTCAATCAGAGAAAATCACAGGCAGGACAAGTTCCAGAAATGAGTAAGGGTTAATAAACTTCTTTCCTGACAGGCAGTTCATTCATACCTGACATAGTTCCAAACTCCATGACACCTCAGTCTGACCACTCCCTCCCAGCCAGGAACTCTGGATGTCCAAGCAGCATCTCAAATAGTCCTGGGGGAATTCTGCGGAGCGCAGAATTTGCACAGAATTCCCCTCTGTGCAGAATTGCCATATTCTGCGCAAAAAATGGCAGAGGAGACCCCGGCATGCCACGAACGGAGCACACGAAGATTTATTTATTTATTTATACAGGTTTTATATTCCATTGCACAGAAATCAGTTCCATCTCTACGGTTTACAATAATTCATATAATAAAAAAACATGATAAAAGGAATAAAATGAACAATACAATATCAGTTACGATCAACAGATTAAGAACAAGAAAATACTCATACAAAGACCCAAATTAAACATCACGGTCCATTTCAACAATTTGCCTAAAAAGCAAAATGAAGGTCCCAGCACGCCATTCGTGGCGAAGATGAAGGCCCCCATGTGCTGCGAATGGAGTGTGCTCCACTTGCGGCAAGGCCCCGGTGAGAGTGAATGTGTGTGTGAGAGGAGAGGGAGAGCGGTGTGAGAAAGGGGAGGGGGTGTGGGAGAGGGAGGAGAGGAGAGGTGTGGGGAGGGGAGGGGCTGTGAGAGAGGGAACAGGGAGGGTGTGTGGGGGAGGGGAGATGGTGTGAGAAGGAGAAGGGATGGGGTGTGGGGGGTGTGGGGGAGTGGAGAAGAGGGTGAGAGAGCAGGGAAAGTGGTGTGAGAGAGGGGAGGGGAGGTGAGAGAGCAGGGGGGTGAGCAGGAGGGTGTGAGAGAGAGCATGGGAGATGAGAGAGCGTGGGTGAGGGATGCTTGAGTCTGGGTGCTAGACAGAGGGAGCCTACATGAGGAGATTGAGAAGGAGTGTGATGTGTGTGAGGGATTGGGAACACGTGTGTATAAAAAAGGGATCGTGTGTATGTGAGGGTGCTAGCGTGTGTGAAGGGATTGTGTATTTGTGAGGCAGAGCCTGTGTGAAGGTGTGCATGACAGAGAGACATAGGTAGCCTATGTGAGGATGTATGCGTGAGAGAGAAAGGGAGCTTGTGTGGGTGTGTATACAAGAAAGAGGGACCCTGTATGAGGGAATGTGTGTGTGTGTGTGTGTGTGTGTGTGTGTGTGTGTGTGTGTGCGTGCGAGAGAGTGAGGGAGCCTGTATGAGGGTGTATGTATGTGACCTAGAGAGGGAGCATGTGTGTAAGAGAAGGAGGGACAGAGGGAACCTGTGTGAGAGGCAGTACTGAGAACGGGGTCAAATTCTGGGACTGGCGATAGAGTAAAAGGGGTTGAGCCTAGAGGTGGAAGGGAGAGATACTGGCAGGTGGAGGAGTTGGGACCTGAGAGGGCGAAGCGGCCAGGGGAGTAGGGAGAGCGAGTGGAAGGGACACTCTTACAGTGAATTTCTAGGGAAATTCTGCTCAAAATATTTAAATTTCTGCATCTCTAAGTAATAACTTTTTTCTGTAGTAATTTAAATTGTAATTACTTAGACTGTCATGTAAATTGTGTTATTTTGAACAATATAAAGTTTGCAGAATTTTGCAGAATTTTAAGTTTTTGTGCGCAGACTTTTACATTTTTTTGTGCAGAATTCCCCCAGGAGTAATATCTGTGTGGGAATTTGCCACCCATGAGCTGTTGGATAGAGCTTTGTTCTACAGTGAATTTTATTCTCAGTTCAGCTATAAACATTTGAACCTATAAGATGGCTGCTTCTCCTATGAAGCAGTGCTTATATGCTAATTTTAATTTTTCATATTCTTTTTCTGTATTGGCTATATTTTTCTTGTTAATAATTATGTTTGTCCCCCAGCTGTAAGCGCCTTTTGTTATGTTGGGTTGCTTATGGATTATAATTTGGGGTTATAAATATGGTATTTCCAGTGAAATGCTTAATAGACTCTCTCTTATGTATGTAAGGCGGAAACGGGAACAAATATGGATCAGTAGTACAGGCAAGGGATGTCATGCTAATGGAGCACAGGGGGAGGGTGTTACATCCAGACTTTGACCAGTGCCAGTTGGAGTTGAATTGCCCCTGCTCTGGACGATCAGGAGCTAGTTTGTTTACATTGGATGCTTCCCCTTCCACAGGGGATTACGTTACATGAAGATCTTGACCACAGGATATAATTTACCGTTCCATTTTTAAACTATTGTGGCACCCCTCTGGGTTAGCCACTAGAAGTCCCTGGTACCCCACAAACCAGCTGGAAGAAATACCAGAGTCATCTCCTCCAGAGGCTGCTTGAGTGGCTGGATATTCTTCAAAATGCGTTATGGCATTAACGCACGAGTTAACGCATGTGAAAAATGCTGGAGCACACGGCGCGAATGCAAATTTTTTTGCGGGGGGTGGGATCGGGGAGGAGTTTTGGACGGGAATTAGTTAAATTAGAGTGCGATAACATAATGCATGCTATCGCCTGGTCTTAACGCCAGAAATAACTACACCTTTTTCCTTGGTGTTAACCTGTGCGATATGCTCAAAATGGCCATAACGCAATTTGTGATACATTTTTGGAATTGCATTTTGGCCATTTCTGGGCTTAGCGGGAGTGGGGGAGGGAGAGAGGGAGAGAGAGAGAGAGCCTCTGGGGAGGGCCTCACTGTGTGCACCTATTTAAATCTCAGGAGGGCCGCCTAATAGGACGATGTGATGTGTTAGAGGTGGTTTAGGGTTTAGGGGCCAGTTTCGCATGTAGCATGAGATGTATGAAACACACAGTACATCTTGGTGAAGATTTGACATTACAAAATGTCATCCTTGTGAGACTTTCCTCACTCCAAATGATGTCAAATCTTCACCAAGATGTACTGTGCTGTTCAGACATCTCATGCTACATGCGAAACTGGCTCTTAAACCCTAAACCACCACTAACACCTCACCTCAACCTATTAGGTGGCCCTCCTACAGAGATTTAAATACTTAACTACTATGAGGGCATTGTAGATAGTTTCTCTTTCTCTCTCTTTCTCTCTCTCTCTCTCTCTCTCTCTCCCCTGGATACAAAAAGTAGGGTTTATTGCACTGTGCAATAAACACCACACAGTATAATAATACTGACGCAAAACAGTAAGTTACCACATGGTGTGGTAGCTCTAAAATTTCCCCTAAACACACCCCTTTTTCTTATTACTGGATTATTAAGACTTTTTGATGAATATAGGGGAATAGGAGGTGTGGCAGTTGAGTTAAGGGTTTGAAGAGAGAAGAGCTCTTTGAGAGTTTGTTCCTTTAGAATGAGGCCTACTCCCTCATTCAGTACATTTTTGGAGGAAAATCTTTTCCAGGCACTATCTGCTTGTTAAGGATCTTTCTCAGAGTTAGAGAAGAGAATTTATTTAAGAAGATTTGCAAATAGTAAGTTATTTTGCTGGTATGCAGATTAGTTTACTCCTGGAGAAGGCCATCCTCCATATCCAGAGGCCAGGACACTGAAGACCTCCCAGTTTCCTTCTAGTTTAGAGAAGGGCTGCATTGATAATAGCTTTGCTAGATGTATTTTCAAGACAGTTGAGTGAAGTCTTTTTTGCCTCATGACTCTTCCCTCCATGTCCCCTAGTCATCCTATCCATTCCACCTCAAAATGCATCCCCTTCAGCCCCCACCTTGAGCCTCTACCATGGGCACTTCCTGAGTTCTCGTCATCTCAACCTTTAAGCTTTCCTTTTATCACCAAGGCCCCTTTCCAGGTCTTCTTCTTCCTCCTATACTTTTTCCTCTGATTCTAGCCTTTGAGTCTATCTATCCCCCTCAATGACCCCCTTCTACTATCATTTGACTGTTCTGGGCCTGGAAGAATTGTTCTAGTAGCAGTGTTAGCAATACCATGAAAAATCAGTGCAGCGCTCAAAGGCCCTACATTGGTCTCTGCCCTTCACATTGATTTCCTTGGTAGCAGGAAGCCCATAAGAGAGGAGAAGACTGAGATGCTGCAGATCCTATGAGCACTCACTGGCTTATAGGCCCCACAGTTATGTTTTAGTATTGTCACATCTGCCACTTGAAGACCTCTACTAGACTATGGGGTAGATTTTATAAAACAGCGCGAGCGTGTACATTTGTTGGCGCACCAGGCGCAAACAAAAGTACGCTGGATTTTAGTAGATACGCACGTAGCCGCACATATCTGCTAAAATCCTGGATCGGCGCGCGCAAGGCTGCCAATTTTGGGCAGCCGGCGCGCGCCGAGCCGCACAGCCTGTCTCCATTCCCTCCAAGGCCGCTCCGAAATCGGAGCGGCCTCGAACTCCCTTTCGCCCTCCCCTCACCTTCCCCTCCCTTCCTCTACCTAACCCACCCCCCCGGCCCTATCTAAACCCCCCCCCTACCTTTATCCCTGGATTTACGCCTCCCAGAGGGAGACGTAAATCCACGCGCGCCAGCGGGCTGCTGGCGAGCGGAGACGCGATCCGGGGGCGGTTCCGGAGGGCGCGGCCATGCCCCCGTACCGCCCCGGCCCGAAACCATGCCCCTGGGCCCGCCCCCAAAACGCCGCGTCCCGCCCCCAAAACGCCGCACCGATCGGCCCCGCCCCCGACACGCCCCCTCGAAAAACCCCGGGACTTACGTGAGTCCCGGGGCTCTGTGCGCGCCGGCGGACCTATGGAAAATAGGCGCGTCGGCGCGCAAGGCCCTGCTCGCGTATATCCGGGCGGATTTACGCGAGCAGGGCTTTTAAAATCCGTCGGTCACGGACGGCTGCTTGTAAGTGTGTCTGTGAAAGAGACTGTCTACAATCTCAGGGAAACTGGAAATGAAAAGTTTCCAGGTATGGGGGGGGGGATTTTTTCCATCCTTATTAGTTTTAATTATTGGGTGTTTAAAAGTCTGATGTTTTGAAATATTTGATTTATTTTTTGGAAAGGTTTACAGTTTAAAGGGTTCTTAAAATCCTTATTCTTCTTAATTATTAGGTGTTCTGTTTGTCATCTGTTAACATATGCTTTTTATTAGTATGGTTTCCTCACTGTTATGATTGATTTAAATTTCTTGACTTTGTTTTATGAGGAATGGTGATGTTTCTGTTTTTTATTTATTGCACTGCACAGGAGTCTGGCTTTAAGTGGTTTCCAGTTCAGTTTTTTTTTTTACTGCACCTTACTATTTATACTTTACAAGCCGTTAAGCCCGTTAAAACGGGCTACATTAAAAAAAATTTCGGTCCGTTTTCGGACACTGCACCCGTCTACACTTCTTTTCCCTCACTCCCCCTTCCCCTCGCTCATTCACCTCAGTCACTCCTCCTCCTCTCCCTTGGTCACTCAGCCCACCTTCCCTCCCCTGCCCACACTCAAACTCCCTTCCCTCACTTTCCACCCTCCCACCCCTTTCCTCCCGCATTCCTCGACCTCCCCCATCATTCTCACTCCCCCAATCATTCTCTCTCCCACTCCTCCCCTTCCCGCAATCTCACCTCCCCTCCAGTCTCCCCCCTTATTCTACCTCCCCCCCCTCACTCCACCTCCCTCCCTTCCCCTCCATCTCACCTACCCCTCAGTCTCCACTCCACTCCCTTTCCTAAGCTGCTACTCCCCCTCACTCTCACCTCTCATTCTCCCTCCCACCTCCCCCCCTTGTCATTCTCCCTCCTACGCTAATCCTCCCCTCACTCTCCCACTCTCCCACTCACCCCCGCAGTCGCCCGCCCTCCGCTCCCCCCCCTCATTCTCCCTCCCCATTCTCCCTCCCACTCCCTCAGTCATTCCCCACCCACTCTCATCCCCCTCCTCACTCTCAATCCCCACCCCCTTCCCTCCCTTCCCTCCCTCTTATGCTCTCAGCAGCTGGCTGCTCATGGAGACGGGAGATCTCTGGGGATCCCTCCCCAGCGCGCACCTCAGCTGCTCCATGCCACCGCCACCACATTTCCTTCCAATATCGCTGCCGCCGCCGCCGTTCCTCCCACCTATTGTAGCTCGGCCCGCCTGACACTCGCATACCGCCGCTGCTCCGCCCGATATCGTCGCCGCCGATCTGCTGCTGCTGCTGCTCCTCCCAGCGCCATCTGACCAACGTGCTCTCCCGCCCACGGATGCGCAGTAGAGCTACTCTCTACTGCGCATTTGCTGGCCGTCAGTCAGAGCCCATTTATAAGGTAGATTCCCTGCATTTGTGACTGAGGTGAGGTCATCTGCTAGCTGTTGGGTTGATGGCTTTTTGGATTTTGGTAGAGGCTGGGGATCCATGATTGAAGGGGCTCCTTGGGTGCTAAAAACAATGGCACTTAAGCCTGCTGGATACTGAAATGCCTGCAGCAAGTGGTGGAGATCTGATTGCGGAGTTGAAGACCTGCCCCACCTCTCCCTGTGTCACCCTCCTGCCCTCGTTGCACTCAATAACTTGTAATGTGGCCCCAGCAAAAAAAAAGTTTTCCCACCTCTGGATAATGGACTATTTTGGTCTTTTTCTGCCATCATTTACTATGTTAATATATACTATTCTATAAACATTACTGACTCTGTCACTGCAGAAGTCTTTAGGTATGGATAGTTTTGGCAAGTTTTCATCACTGGTCACTTGCCTTTTCAAGCCAACTCATAAATGCTTTTACACGCTTGCAAGAAGTTTCTTTCCTGAAAACATTAAGTTTCCTGTTATTCCATTTCAGTTTAAACAGAGAAGATACCATTTTTATGACCATTTCTGAATCAATGTGCACACCTGGGTCCTGACCTATAACATATTTTTCCCATAGATATAAAATGGGAAAAAAGCATTTTTTCTAAATTGAGCCCTATACTATGTTTTTGATACAAGGGGCATACTGGTCTCTGTGATTACAGTCTGGATCATTTGACATTACTGTTCATTTAGCACTGAACTGAAATTTTAAAGGAAATACCGCTACATTTTAGTTTTCCCATTTTAAAGCAATCCTTGTTAACCTACTAAGTCTTCATGCTAGCTTGCTTTCACAGACTGGTCTTGCTTTTGCAACAGCTACACATTACTATCCTGAAGCAATGGTGCATGCCACCAACTCACGTGCACGGTTAAAGTATTCTAAACCAAGGGTGGAACTGTGCAGCTGGGAATGGTTCAGTGTTTGGGTGGCGAACCTGAATCAGCTTCAAACCCAGAATATAATAAGAGCTAGGGTTTAGATTATTCCTTCTGGCAGTACTAGAACTATCCTGAATATAACTGTTCCTCAATAATTGACTTCATGTCTATGGATGCCCTAATTGGTATGTGCTTGAATTCATGATAACATGTGACTCTGAACCTTATTCAAAAAGGACTTGGGAAAAAAAATCTTTATTGAGTGAGGCCCAGTCAACTATGCATGTGTAGCCTTCCTCTGTTCCATATACAGGAGCAGAGGAAGTATGAGTCCTGTTTAAGGGGGTCTTGTAACTGTTCAAAAGGACCATCAATGGCAAGGAATACAGTTGCTGTAAAAAAAAAAAAAAAAAAGGTAGGCCACACACCAGGCTAATGTTTTCAATGGTTTACATTTATTGTTGAGGTAAAGAAGATCCCAGGTATTCACAAAAAAAAACAAACAATACATTCTATGCACGATCACTGTTATTCTTGCTGTATAGATGTCTCCTTTCAATTCTTCTGACCTGAGTTACTGACCACTTAACGAGAATTCTGAAAAGCTTTCAGGGCCACAGGGGAAATTCTTTTGTTTAGGGAAGAAACTATGCCATCTGTTCTCAGTCCACACAGATACTGTATATCCAGAAGTGTGCTACTGTCTGGTCACTGTGCCAGAACTCTGGGGCTCCTTCCCTTGTTCTATAAAAGCATGTATACTGGCACCTTAGGTATGCCTGGCTCAGTTGCCTCCTATTATACTTCCTTTTTAAGGGTCCTGTTGGAAAGAGGAAGGGGGTGGGGTTTCAGGCTTTATTAACACATGATTCCTCATGATTCTCCTTGCACTCTCCCTCAGCCCAAACCCAGAACTCTCTGGATCCCAGACCTCTCAATGCACACCCCCCCCCCCCCCACCCCAACCTCAGCACTTCTCTTGACCCCAGTACTCTCTGCCCACTCCAGCCTGCACACTCCTCCACTAACAAACAAGGCCAGCACTTTCGATGCCCATTCTCCCAGCAAAGCAAGTCAGTCATAGAAGCAATGGATAATAATGAGAATGTGGAAATTTATTCCAGTTCAGTTCACACTTCCTTAGACTTCAACAAGGTGGTTGAATATGTGGGAGTGGCATGCTCTGAATGTGAGCTCTATCCCCAACTACAAACATGAAAAAAGGCAGAGCAAAGGGGGAAGTCATTTAGATCCCTTGGTCCCCTTTTTGATGCCATACGGAATCTACATAAAGATCACTATAGACCTCCTCCAGAGTTCCCTCTGGTTGCTGTCCACTGTTCACGATGCTTTGGCCCCTGTCACTATTCCTTTGGGTGTTTTTTACCTCTAAGATACATTGGATTACCAGCCACTACTGGTGCTGCTTTGCCCCCTCATAGTATCTTGGGGTGTTCATGCTTCTGTTGGGGCTATTTTCCCTTCGCCTTATTGCCGCCGCCTTCGTAAAGATGGCCGCCGCCTTCTTTAAAGATGGCCGCCGCCGTCTTTAAAGATGGCCACCGCCGTCGTAAAGATGGCCGCCGCCATCTTTAAAGATGGCGCCAGTCATCCAGTGCTCCTACCATGTGACAGGAGCCGGCCAATGGCACGGACACCCTGTCATATGGTAAAAGCAAAGGGCCATCGGCGCCATCTTTATGAGTGGCCTGAGAAACGGGACATCGCTCCCGGGACCACCACTAGACCACCAGGTATGTTTTGGGGGGCTCGGGAGGTGGGGGAAGCTAAGGGGTTGTTTTTAAAGGGTCGGGTGGGGTTTTTTTTATCGGGCCATCGGCGCCATTTTTGAGTGGCAGCCAAAATAGCGCCGATGGCCCGAGAGCGGGAGATTGGTCCCCACGCCCCCACTGGACCACCAGGTAATCGTAAACATTTTTGGGGGGTTCGGGAGGGTGGGGGAAGGTAAGGGGTTAATTTTAAAGGGTCGGGCCTCACTACAAAAAAATAACGATGTGAATCGGAACCAATTCCGATTCACATCACCCACATCACCTACGATCAGATTTTTTCCCTCCTCTAGCCGAACCCAATCGTTAAGACGATCGGGCACATGATTCACATCTCTATTGTTCATGCCACTACTGGTGCTACTTTGCTCCTATTTTGATGCCTTGAGGTGTTTCCTACTAGTGTTGTTGGTACTCTTTGCCCCTCTCACAGTGCCTTGGGGTATTCATGCCACTGTTTGGGCTTCTTTGACCCTCTTCTGGTGCCTTGCATTGGCACCACTTTCTCTCACTCTTGCAGACTCTTTCCTCTGCTGTTGATGTCTATCTGCAAATTGCACTAAACTTGGATAGAAAACCCTAATTTATGAGCCCAAAATACTGTGCATGACTTAAATACCCCATTGACTTTATTGAGATATGAATAACCAAATGACATGAAAAACCAAATACTTTTTTCGGCCCTGAACCAAACAAAATGAACCACTGAGCCAAACAAATTGAATGAACAAACCAAACCAAAACATGTTTCCAAGCCCCCACTGGGAAGAGTCAGATATCACTATACACTCCTTCTCTGTCCTCATACATTCAGAGACTGTGAAGGCTCTGCTACATATAATAAGGAATACTTTGTAGACATTTTGTTACAAGGAGCCATTTTCCAATGAGACAACCTTTTAAATTCTGAGACGCCAATAAGCTTGATATGGAACAGTTTGCTCAGGGTCTGAAAAATCTAGTTAGCATTACTAGAACCCTTTCTTTGAATGACCAAGTATCTGGGTGGAACACAGAAGTGGTATGCTTTTTAAAAAGTGTCCCACAGAAAAATCAATACTGACTAGGTGAAAGAAGACTGCATTGTGGCTGATCAATGAATTAGGAATGTTTAAGGATCTGTGCTTTGTAATGAGATAACCTATGTACTATGTCAAAGAGTATTCCTGACAAACAGCACAGCACCCAGATCAAATTACACCGGGCAACAAATTTTCACAAAAGTCATGTTACGGAAATGAAATTAGTCAATTCTTATAAATGTCCATGTGCTAAACACGAATGTGACTGTGAAAATGCAAAATTGGCTCTAGTTTTTTTGTAATATGCAATAATATAATTACATCTTGAACTGTATGCCAATAGTAGGAGACCTACGGTTAATACCATTTGAAAAATGAAGTAATAGACTATGTCTTAGATTTCTTTGCTTGTCAGCCAGCATGAATATTTCAAATGCTCACCCTTTCTGACTGGGCTTCATATAGTACACTGCTGACGTCAGCTTACTCGGCAGCAGCATGGCAGTAGAACTGCATTGCATCAGAAAATGATGTAATAAACTCTGGATGATGTGTGCATGATGGTATTATGCAATATGATGCAATATTACATCGTTCTATGTTTATTTACAGTTCTACTGGATAAATTTACATGACTAAACATAGAAAGTGAACTATATTAAATATCTTCAAAACGAGAGCCAATAAAAACTTTTCATGGTCATATTCGTATTCAGCACATCAAGATACTACAGAGTAGGACCTTTTTAGGTCAGTAACACTTTCATTGTTGCCAAATGTTATATGAAGCCAAAATTCTAATGGCAAAAAAGACTTATTCAAAACTGTTTCAGGAGCCAATTATACATTCCTAAGAATTTTTCAAAGTAAATTTCTCTCAAGGTTCACTAAGTTGTTTGCTGCCACAGTTAGAAATGAGGCAAAAAATTGCAGTCTATGAAAAAAAAAAAATCATTCATGCAGGCCATGTTTGAAGGAGAATGTATGTCTAAGGTCATCCTTTGAATTTAGGGAATTGAATGTTAAGGAGTTAGGTGACATTTTAAAAACAATGCACCCAATCGTCTCTGTATTAGATCCATGCCCATCAAATTTGGTGTGTTTGAATAGAGATATCAGGGTTTAAATTTTAAATTCAATTATAAATACTTCCTTACAAGATGGCCTCTTTCCTCAGGCTCTCAAGATAGCCACAGTTAGTCCCCTCCTTAAGAAACCAACTTTAGATATTGCAAAACCAGAAAATTATTGGCCTGTGTAATCCAAAGTTAAAGAAAAAGCAGTTCTTCAACAGAGTTCAGATTTTATTGGTTTCAGGTCCTAGCATATGACTGAATCAGTTTTATAGATTATTTTTGGTAATATATTGAAGGAGCTGGATACAAGAAATGATTTGTTTCTTGTTCTTTTGGAATTGCATGCAAACCATGTTATTTTGTTAGATCACTTAGCCAGAAAGGGCATATCGGGGAAAGGGCTCACATGGTGTGCTTCATTTCTGTCCAACAGGGTTCAGTTTGTGAATATGGGAGCCTGTTTGTCAGTATTAACTACCATATGGAAGCCCATATAGAGCACTACTTCCTCCTACCTCTATTTAACATCTATCTGGAGACTTTATCAAAGATTAGTAATAAAAGGGAGGGAGGGTGAGGCAGATACTATAGGTGGGCAGGTGTTTTTTCTCCTCAATTCTTCCAGTTGAGGATAAAGGCCAAAACAGACAAACTTATATTCTGAGTGATGAATGGTTGCATAGATGCTGTTGATGAGAGTGTTGCGATTCCCTGGACCATAGGCTGGCATTCCAAGAACTGCCAAGCAAAGATGCTATCTACCTATTGAAGAAGTGTCTTCTAGAAGATTCTGGAAAACTTACCAAGGAGGGCTTTAAACTAGGATCAGGCTCCCACTAGAAAGTAAAGAAAGAGGTCCTACAAACCCCCCTAGTTTAATAGCCTTCACTCCCCCCAGTTAGCCCTGACCCTAAAAACCCCACAGATCTTCCTATTTTTCTTTATTTTTTAACTTACACTTCATCCATAGCAGAAGTAAAGTTACACTGCAGGGGGCCTTAGCGTGTGTCAGATTGTGCAAGTATTTACATGCACATCTCAGGTTCATGCCCACGCCCCACCCCTTTTTGAAAACTTTCAAGATGTGCATGCTCCAGAGGATATGAGCATATCACGGCTATTTTTTATGTATAATCTTTATTATTATAGTTTTTGACATAAAATAACAAGTACTCCATACAATATACAGTGCAATACCAAACACAGCATATCATATAATGGTGAGTGCAACAGATAAACAGTAGCAAACAGGTTCAATAACAGAGTTAGATTAACAACAAATCGATCCATAGCCACTCTTCTTCCCACAGTCCCACTAACCACCCCCAGGTCCCCAGCTTCCTATCCCATCCCTTGGTGATTGCAAGAACACATTCTTCTCCATCTAGTACTATCAGAAACCTATGGGTCTGGGTCATAATTCAACATTGAAATCAAAGTCAAAAACCAATCCAATGACCAAAATCAAATACTGGATAAAAGTTTGATTTTCTCATTACTATTTCCCTTCTTAAATATTGACTTTTATCTCTGCAGGCAGCAGAGGCCCATACCCCACGAAAATGGTTTATAGAATTTGGGTGCAGCAGATTCACTGATTGGCATTCCAAGAGAAGCAAATCAAGCATAGATTCCACGTTGTAAAAGGTGGAACAACCTTTTCAAGTCACACACTTGCAGAATACATCTTTTTGCACCATACAATGTTTTACAGGAAAGAGTTTTTTATATCTTTTCAAAATGATTGCGTGCTCTGCCTATCCAAGTACGCAAAAAGACTCAAACCAAGTTATGTTGGTCTTTAGCATCGCAATCAAATAGTCTTGAATAGAACTCCAGAATAGCTGAACAGTAGAACATTCCCAGAGGCAGTGTATAAAGTTGACATCAATTAATGTACATTTCACACATTTGCTAGAAGACAGTATTCCAACTTAAATACCTTAAATGACCAGGAAAGTATTCGATTTTCAATTCTATACTGCATTTCTCTTAATGCTATTCTTTGAGAAGCTTTATTTGTTAAAAGCTTTTTTTCAACTTAATACATATAGAGATGTCAGCATCAGTGAGTGTGACCAAGAGGTCCTTACTCCAGGTACCAGCCTATGATATAAACATATAATAATCTCTTATGCTATGCAGATATTTGTATAATATAGATATTGATAACCAACGTTTATAAAATATTTGACACAAGCATTGAAAGGGTCCAGAAATATAAGACGTGACACTCTTAGCAAATGTTTTTTCTACATAGCTTTTTAGTTGAAAGTAATAAAATATATCAGCACTCCTCAATGATATGTGTGTAATACTATGATTAAATGAGTATATTTTACTTGTTGTATCAATAAAAATTTTTATGAGAGCTTTACCTGCGTCATTTAGCTTGGTAAAGAATGGATACATATCCCTTGGTGGGAAGTGCTGATTACCAACTAAAAGGAAAACAGAAAAATCCCAAGAAAGGTGCAACAAATTACGTACAAACTTCCAGGCAGCTCTATTGGCTCTTACAAACAATGATTGAGCTACATACGATGGAAGGTGTACTGTTTTCCTTGTGCATGTAGTATAAAACAAAGATAAAAAGGCCTAACATGACTCCTTTCATATCTTATGTTAGAGGCATTACCTTTATCTATTAACTATTCACCTACAAAAATCAAGTTACAAGCTCAAGCTGTATTATAATATTTCAGATTAGAGAACCCAGTCCTCCCTCCCCCGTTGGCAGCATCATCTTAGATACTGCAAGTCTTAGTTATCAGAACTTCCTGAAAAATTAGTTAATCTATTAATCAAGTTCATATCCTTCCAGAGAAGGAGAAATGGGTCCATCCACATCAAATATAAGATCTTTGGTATTAAAAACATCTTAACTAATGCCACTCTACCCATAAAGGAAATGCATCCAAAAATCTAATCTCTGCCTTATCTCAGCTGTTACTGGGAGAATATTATAGTTACACCACTGCTTGGGATATGTATGTATTTCAGTACCTAAATACCAAATTGTACCTGTTGCCCAGGTCAGAGGAAAAGAGTTCCAGTTAGATTGTAGCTGACATCCAATATCAATACTTCCGATTTCCCCAAGATATAGTTTTAGGCCCAAAAAATGCCCCAAGTCCCTTATAATAGACAGCACAACTGGTAACAATTGCTTGCGCCTGTCAATGTCATCAACATGTTGTCAGCAAACAATAACATTTTTCATTCCTCAGATCCAATTTTTATCCCTGTCACCCTTGCATCACATTTCAGCTTTTTAATAAGGGGTTCTAAGGTTAAAATAAAGAATAAAGGCGATACTGGGCACCCAAGTCAAGTGCCCCTAGATAGAGTAAATGGGAGAGAGTTGATGCCATTAACATTAATACAAGCTGTTGAATTAGAATATAGTATTTTTATAGCATCCAAGATTTATCCTGAAAAACCATTTTCCATCAGCACATAATTTAAAAAATCTCAGGAGACCCTATCAAAAGCTTTCACCATATCAAAGCTTACTATGAATTGGTCCAGGTTTATAAAATATTTATTTGACTCTAGAGCTAATAACAATTGACAAAAGCTGGTGCTCGATTTCCTACCAAAAACAAAACCAGATTGTTCCAGTGAGATCAATGCAGGATAATATATTTCAGACTATTAGCCATTATTTTAGCATAAAATCTGATGTCTAAATTTAATAATGGGATGGGATGATAAGATGACAGATACAATGGGTCCTTCCCAGCCTTTCGTAAACAGTTGTGGTGGCCTTTCTCTTGGTATGAGGCATACACCCCAGTTTCACCATATGATTGAAGAGGCCAGAAAGGGGGTTACTTAAATGCTTCTTTAGTAGTTTATAAAAGACAGCATTCAAACCATCTTGAACTGGAGACTTAAAATTTTGCAAATTTTTAATGACACCCATAATCTCTGATTTTGAGAAAGGGACATTTAGTTTTTCTAACTGTTCCTTTTCCAGCTTTGGTAATTGGATTGAGGACAGAAAACTGGAAAGAGAATTATGATCCTCTCGCTCTGCTGTATAAAGGTCCAGATAATGTTGCCTAAAAATCTTAGCAATGCTTGCGCTTTGGTACAAAGTGTATCAGTAGAGGTCTTCAAACTACCCACAAATCTTGAATCCCCCTGTGCTTGAGCCAAATTGGTGAGCATTCACCCCAGTTGATTACTACAAGTATGAAATGATCCTCAGGATCAAAGCAGCACTGCTCCATGCAAATAGAAATATGTTTGTGCATTAGGATGGCCACTCCACAATGTTTAGTGGATCCTGAGGCAGAAAATACTTGGGATATCCACGTTTTCCTCAATTTGGCATATTCTGTCTATACCATGTAGGTTTCTTGCAGGAAAATTATATTGTCCTCTATCCAATTGCGTTGCAATAGGACTTTTTCCCTTTTAATTGGGGTCCCAAAACCTGCTATGTTCCAAGATAGCACTTTAATTTGAGTCCCCATAAAATAATGCATTCAGACTTTCCTGACATAAGAAACTCAAAAACCATATTACAGACCTATGTTGTTTCGGTATAGAACAATGGTCCCAGAATTGATCTCTAATATTGATAACACATGTTGAATGTCGGTATATAAAAGAAAAAAATTAAATAAACAATATCAAGAGAGAATCATGACCATATGTTTCTCCAATCAGGCAAATAGCATTCACCACATCACAAACCCCTTTGGATTTCCCCTGAGATCCCAACCTCTTTTCCCCCAACAAAAAACATCTTGTTTTGCCTAGTATATAGAGCAATAGGCAGTAAGTATATATCCCTAACTCCTCCCCCCCCTCAATCTCGAGACAAAACTATAACCAATATTAGATTGCTCCCTTACACAGAGAGTCGGCGACACATATGTATGCACTCAAGTGTCATTCTGCAGAGCAAATTTGATGCATTTATATCACCGTGTTCATTTAGTAAAACTGTCCATCTACTTTGTATATAAAGCTAGATAGCAAAATAGACACCTTAAGCAAGCAGCAATATGATACTTATGTAACTACAATACAACCAGTAGAACATCACATCACTGCTGGTGGTCACTTTAGTCACAACATAACTGTGAAAATCAGACACCAACATGTATGAATGGCTTCATACGTAGTAGTTCAATGCACACTAATACACGCATTTTCAATTCTTAGTCATCTCTCACTAGTTGTTAATGTCTAAGATAGATTGTAGAAATTTTTGAGCTGAGGTCACATCTTCATACAATTGTGAGTTGTTGTACCAAACTCTCAGTTTGGCTGGGTATTGTAAGATAAAGCAGATCTGTTTTTTTACTAGAGTAAATCAGTTCATTTTTCACAGTTTTTCACACCTCCAACAGACCAATTAGAAACATTCACCAAGCAAAATTAACTGTCCATCCACTAAAACACATCAAACATGTGTCCACCAGAGACCGATCATTCTCCATAGCTGGAATAAAAATCTGGAATAACATGCCGTTGGACCTGCGGCTTGAATCCTGTCACAAAACTTTCAAACAAAACCTTAAAACATGGTTGTTTGAACAAGCATTCACACTATGAATCTCGTCTAACCTGCAGCAATACCATATAATTCCTTACCTTCTCCAAGTTCTTATACTCGACAATGATATTTAATATCTGCAACTCCATACCCCCACATGGTTTATCAATTCAGGCTATCTACCTTATAAATGGCCTGTGACCGACGGCCCGCAAATGCGCAGTAGAGTGCAGCTCTACTGCGCATGTGCGGGCAAGGACGTCGGTCAGAAAAAAAAAATGGCGGTGGGGCCGCAGGAGCGGGAGGAGAAGCAGCGGCGCCGCGCGCGGTGCCGCTACTTCTCCTCCCCAGATCTGCCGGCAGATCTCGGGGGGGGGGTGTCACTCCCGCGCCCCCCCCCCCCGAGATCTGCCGGCAGGAGCAGGAGGAGTTAATGGAGCCGGGGTGAGGGTTGCGGGAAGTCGCGCTTACGGCGCCGGGAGGAAATGGAGGTGGGTGTGGGCTGCGAGGAGTTGCGAGTACTGCGTCGGAAGGAATGGAGGCGGGTGAAGGGAGGGACTGAGTGGGAGGGAGGGAGGGACTGAGTGGGAGGGAGGGAGGGAGAGGGGGACTGAGTGAGTGGGAGGGGAGAGGGGGGACTGAGTGAGTGGGAGGGAGAGAGAGGGGGGACTGAGTGGGAGGGAGTGAGGGAGAGGAGGGAGTGAGGGAGAGGGGGGGAGAGAGGGAGGGAGGGACTGAGTGAGAGGAGAGGGAGGGTGGAGAGGAGTGGGTGGGGGAGGGGGGTGGTGAAGAGTGAGGGGAGAGAGAATGAGGGGGAGGTGAGAGACAGAGGGATGTAGCCCGTTTTAACGGGCTTAACGGCTTGTTATTTATAATGAGACGTTGGTTTGCCTCAGATAGATTATTTGCTCCTGCAAATACATGGTTATTAATATTCTATTGTTCGATATTTATGCATATTATTTGAAACCCATGTTTTTCTGTAAAGCCTGTTGCTATTAATTGTTTTACTGTTTATGTTATACTGTTACATGTAAAGCCTGTTGCTAAATTAATGTTTCACTGTAAACCGAGGTGATGTATTACTATACGTACCGCGGTATAGAAGAACCTATAAATAAATAAATAAAATAAAATAAATAAACATACTGGGACAAGCTCCCACCTTTTCGCGGGTACTCTTGCTGAAAAATCTTGAAAGAGCAATATATTATGACCTTGAATCTGTAGGTATCTTTGCTTATGACAAACTCGAGGATCGCCATGTTACAAGAAAAATTAAGCAACTTAATGATGACTACACATGGCTTAATTTGGTTAATCTGTGAAGATCCCAGCCTGTGAGCATGTTCAAATTTTATTTGACCTTCCAAAGCTGTTGAACTGAGAGCAGTCAGCACTGCAGCCAATTTTCCAAGGCTTCCACTGAGGTATTTTCTGCAAGTGTTTTCCAGCAATTCCACCAGTTGCAGATTACTCCTTCTAGACTGATTTTTAAGGTCCTCCAATTCCTCCGCTTTTTCTGCCACCTGCTTTTCTAAATGGAGGATTTTGCTTTGCAGTACTACCACATATCTTCAACGACGCACAGCCTCCCGCATCTACATGTGGCCCAAACTCAGCAATCAAATTTTTTACATCTAAAATCTGCACTGAGATTGCCTCAAAGTTGCTGTTCAGAGCTGCTACCATAACTTCAGTAAGGTTAGCCACATTATTGTCATTTAGCAGAATTGAGGAGACATTTTCCATGCCAGCCATTTTGTGGGTAGCTAACTTCGGCTTCTCTTTATCTTTCCTGCAGAGTCTAATGTTCATAACAGTTGGCTCTTGAAATATAAATCTACCCTCACCATATTCCTCAATAAAACACTTGAAATTTGATAAATAGAGCTTAAGAAGAACAGTGATAAGGAATGATTCTGGAGATGACACCCAGAGCCCAAACTCACGTCCATCCGGGATCACGCATCACGTGACTCCCTTGAGGGCTTTTTAAATCCGCTCGGTGTGCACAAGCCCAACATATTCGCACATCCTCTAATTAATGCACACATTGGGCTTTTAAAATTCACCCTTATGTGTGTATTTTTGGGGCAGTGATAAACAGTATTTTATAAATTGTGCAGCTCCTACTGCACAGTTTCTAAAATACAGATGTAACTTTAGAAGCTCCTGTTTATGCATGTATGTGTTAAGTTATGCATGCTATTGACAATTAGCCTTTTAAGGTCCAGCCCAACATGGCCTCCACCTATTTCGCTGTTGATTGTTTGCATTCCACCTCACTCATTGTAGCCTCAAGAGGATAATTATCCAAAAGCCTTTAAATCAGGTTTGGCCCAAAATCGCAGTTTTTCTTCTGCAGTTCCAAATTTATGGAATAAGTTACTGCAAGCTGTGCACCTTTCCATTGAGCTTATGTCTTTTATGCCTTCTCTGTGTTTTTATGGCTGAATGATCTTGAGGGACAGAATAAAGATCAAAATTAGTAAATAGGATATTTTTTTCAATTTGTTTTGTTCTTTATTTAACTTTTTTTTTTCATTTTGTTTGATGTTTATTTAGATTCATATCATTTATTTGAACCAAAATAAGTAAAAATAAAAAACAGAAAAATACCAACAAAAGAAAAGAAAGAGGATGGGTTACCCTCGCCAAAAAACCCTCAATGCCACTGAAATAAAACAATTAAACATGCACAACCTTTTCCCTGCTGCAGCTTATCCCATCCATGGGGTTCCAGGAATCCATATGGGGCAGGAGCAATCTCCAATTGTGCCTTCCCTGCTGGGTCCTCGGGTGAGGTCAGCGCCATTTTCAAATTGGGACTCGATGGGGCAGGAGCAACTGGGAATGATTGGAACGCCATGAATGGGGAAAGCTGCATCAAGGGGGGGGGGGGGGAATAGAGGAAGGCCTGGGCAGGGTAAATGTGTTTATTTTGGTGATATTGGAGGAGAGAGGATTGGCAGCAGTGGTGGGAAACTGAGACAGGAGCCTGAGGCTGCACTGCAAAATGAAACACCCAACAACATTTTTGAATTCTTCTTTTGATAAGGAAGCCAATATCAAGAAAACTACACATGCATAACTGATAATTTATCTCGCTATAGTTAGCCGAATCAGTTATCCTGGATAGTCAATGGGGTAAATGTACCACTGAATATTCCCAAATAATATTATCCGGCTCATTTTAGCTGGATAATTTTAAACCTAACTAATCATCTTTTGAATAATGCTGGTTAAGTTTAAAGTTCTATGACTACAGGTAGCCAAATAACTTTAGCCTTAACCAGCTATATCCAAAAGAATATAGTCAGCCAAGTACAATGGCCATTTAAAAAAAAAAAAAAAAAAAAAAAAAAAAGAAGTTGTGGCCTTGCAGCCCAATTTGCAGCTCCTTGCCCACTAATGTCAAACAGTGCTCTCCCCCTCATCTGTCAAAGCCCTCCAAGTATTACTTGGGTGAGCGTCGGCCTCCATCCCTCCCCCATCCCATCCCTGGGTAAAGCTTACTTTTAAATAAAGGCTCCCTCCTCTCCCTTCCACCCATCCAGTACTGTAGTCAACCTCTGTCTAGTGCTGGTATCTTGGCATGCTGTGATCCCGGGTGCTTCACTGGAAGTGTTAAACTAACAGCATTGTCAGAAGAATCTCTGACAACAACACTCGCTGGTAGCTTACGCCTCCAGCATTGCTACCGTGTTTCCCCGATAGTAAGACACCCCTGATAGTAAGACGTAGTGGGAATTTTAGGGGGGTCGGCTAATGTAAGACATCCCCCGAAAGTAAGACGTAGTGTTAAAAAAAATAATTATTTTTAAATACCTGTCGGAGGGCCGCGTGGGTCCAGGCGGCTGGCGGCGGGAGCCGGGTGGTCGCGTGTTAAATCTAGGCCGCGGGCGGGTGGGCGCTTGTTCCCGGGGGGGGGGGGGGGGGGGGCGGGTGGACACGCGTTAGTTCGAGACGGCCGGCGGGCGGCGGGTGGTCTCGTGTTAAATCTAGGCCGGGTCGCACAGGCGCGCATTCATTCACTGCCGGTGGGGGCTGCCTCGGCAGCCCCCCCCGGCAGCCCCCACCGGCAGTGAATGAATGCGCGCACAGGCCCACAGCGCCTGTGCGACCCCTGCGATTCGGCGCTGGGGGCTGCCGGTGGGGGCTGCTTTCGGCGCTCAAGGCAGTCACATGCCGTGACGTCACAGCATTTCCGTGACGTCACAGCATGTGACTGCCTTGAGCGCCGAAAGCAGCCCCCACCGGCAGCCCCCAGCGCCGAATCACAGGGGTCGCACAGGCGCTGTGGGCCTGTGCGCGCATTCATTCACTGCCGGTGGGGGCTGCCGGGGCTGCCCCCACCGGCAGTGAATGAATGCGCGCCTGTGCGACCCGGCCTAGATTTAACACGAGACCACCCGCCGCCCTTCTCGAACTAACGCGCGTCCCCCCGCCGCCTGGAACAAGCGCCCACCCGCCCGCGGCCTAGATTTAACACGCGACCACCCGGCTCCCGCCGGCCGCCTGGACCCACGCGGCCCTCCGACAGGTATTTAAAAATTTTTATTTTTTTTGAACACTACGTCTTACTTTCGGGGGATGTCTTACAGGTTTTTTCCAATATAAGACATACCCCGAAAGTAAGACATAGTGGGACTTTTTGGGGTAAAAAGAAAGTAAGACGCTGTCTTACTTTCGGGGAAACACGGTATCAGAGCAACGATGGAAGCGCCCAGGATCACAATACATATTTGGTTGGCTTGCAGTGGTTGCAGGATGCTTTTTTGCAGGAATCTAAGTCTCATAGCAAGGAATTCTTATGGGCATCTAATGAACTACCTCTGGCTTTATCAAAAACTTGCTTAAACAGAGTTATTTGGGACAATATATGGAATATAAGGACCTTACATCCGCAAGAGGTGCTGTATACAGGCAAACACCGCTTTCATTACTCAACAGCCCCTGAAGCAGCTCGATAGAGCGAAACTCGGCCTAAGCCGGGCTTTTTACTATGAAATATTAATAAATTCCTTGGTGTTTACCAATCTTCTTCTTCGTGTGGTCGCTACTTGTAATATTGGATCGGTTTCCAGTTTCTTACTTTGGACAACCCCAAACTATCCACTACTTTTTCAGCTAATTTTTTTTCCGGATAATGACTTTTCTGCCTATAAGTTAGCCGGATAAGTAGCGGGGATATTGAAAACTCAACATTTATTCAGATAACGTGTGAGTTATCTGGCTAACTGCTTGTGAATATTGGCCTCTTCATTTTCAAATGCCATGTAATGAGTTTTGTTGTATTGCTCATGTCGTTTGAAAATGAATGCACACACCTACTGTAAGGCTGCAGCAAAGGACCTGCTAGAGATACTACAGCCCTGACAGAATAGATGCTGTTTGGATGTGGGTGAATAACTTCTCATGGACTGACTTATAGCCACAGCAGAAGATATTAATCAAATGTCTTCTTTGATTTACCCTGAATATCTTTTTCAGAGCCATGCCAAATAATTTTTTACCACCTCTATCTCCTAAAAAAAACCCACACAAAAATAACATTTTACACCAGTTACTATTCAGCAAAGCTGAATATCCTTAGGTATTTATATATGTATATAATTCTCGTACTATCATCCCCTGCCTTTGTTAACCCTCTCCCTGTTAATGTTATTATTGTAAAGCTTGTTGCTAAGTTATGTTACATTGTGAACCGAGGTGATGTTTTGCAAACGTGCCTCGGTATATAAAAACCCTTAAATAAATAAATAAATAAATATTCTCCAGAACCTTAAAAGTCTGAGGGTAAATCGACCCCTATAGGCCCACTCAGTACTGGAGAGAGCAAAGGAACCAAGTGGAGGTACCATCCAGAGTTAAGATCATCAATGATGAGAGCAAAGATATCAGAATTAGGAGTCCGCCTGAAAACATCCACCTGGCTGGAGTCAAACTAAACCAGACACACCTTTGCGATTATCAAATTGCAAAAGTATGCATGTCAGTTGCCAATTATACAGCAGCTTCAGGCATTTTTATGAGATAACTGCACCTGCCAACAGGTGTCTCGGGCTTCCCACTGACATCACAATTATCATTCTTTTGTTCCGTACGATCTCAGAAAATGCAGTGTGTGCATGTGCAGAAGGCATGAATTTGGAATACAATGCACCTTTCTGTCTCATGCTATTTTCCTTCTTTTTTTTTTTCTCGGCAACCACCAATCTGAAACCCCAAGTAAACTCAAAACATTAGAATTGCATGCCAGGGCCCCAGAGTAATCTCAGAAGAGAATGACAAAAATTCAGTGTAACTGTGAAAACAGACGCACTGAAGGCATCCTTGTAAAGGAGATGGTCATGGTATAATTTCAAAAATAAGGGGAAAATGGAACTCAAAAGCATAACAGGCTGGGGGGAAATGCAGTCTTCCTCTTACAAGTATTCTAGTTTGGATTATTTTTGTTTGTTACCCTTCGGCCACAGTCAAACTATTTTCCACTGTAAGAAATTCTAACAATGCAGACACAAGCTTTATGTTTTCTTCAGGTTATTGTGGTAAGAATATTATTTCTATGCCATTAGCATAGCCATAAATGTGGAAGATAATTCATCTAAATTGCAAATTGATGGAAAGCAAACAGAGAGCTTTCTATTGTTGCACTCCAGTAGTTTGGAATGAGACTTCCACCTGGATGCAAACTATTTTATATTCAGGGAAAAGATTAAACCTGGATTTTGCATCAGGTTTATGATTAAGTTATTAAACTATATTTAACTCGATTTTTTTTTTTATTGTGTTCTACTTGCTTTGAGATTTACTGTTATTTTTACTAATCTATATTATATTCATTTTTATGTTTTTAGTGTATTTATTATGTAATCTGCTTAGTGCATACATATGGAAAGGGAGGAATCGTGTGATTAATAATAATAAGTAAATGTGGTTATAATATTGCTACTACCCAAAATAGCATATAATTTTAGCTCTGAGCTCAGTAACTTACTCCAGGTTGTCGAGGTAGGGATTTATGGTTAAGGAAAGTTGCACAGGAATTGCCAAGTTTACAGCTCTGGTCTGCGACCACTGTGCCATCCTGCCCCAACACACATTTGTGCTCCTGATGTGCTACTAATTCCTTATCAAGCGGTCTCATCAGCACTGTTCAACTTGGTGAGACGCACTTTGCATATTAGCTCCATATTATTCTGGTCTGGTACAATGAATCTAAAAAAAAAAAAAAACTCCAGAAAGCCTTTGTTGCTTCATAACAGAAAGCGCAAAGGAAAGAAATTAAATCCAGATGAATCATTCTCTGACCTTGACTTTCCACAGGATTTGGTTTCTAATTTTATGGGCGGCATGAGCTGGGTAATGAAATCCAGATGTCTGCAAAATACGACACCACGATAGAGAAATGTGCTGGCGAGAAGAAGGGAGTGGAAAGGCCCAGGATAAAAACAGTTAAGCGTTTCACGGGTCCAGTAAGGACCGGAGCTCCAGTTAACCTCAAGCTAATGTTTTCTTTACTTACAAGAGTGTGCAAAAACCTTCAAATTAAACAAGGGTGGAAAAGGACAAATCTTCCAAATAATTCATTTTTCTTATTGTAGAACTAAAGATCAATACATAAGTTGGAGGTGAGACCTTTTTATTGGACCAACTAAATATATATGAGGGCCATATTGAGCAAGCCGGTGAGCAGGAAGGTTATCCAGGTAAAGTTACTCAGGTATTCAGTGAGACATAACCAGATAAGTATTCTGCGGATAAAGTCAAGTTACCCGAATAAAGTTATTTGGATAACCTTAGGACATCCCTCCAGCATGACCAGACTTACCTGGGTAACATGATCATCATAGCACTGAATATCAGTGCTAACTGGCTAAGATTAAACCCCCACCCCTGTAATGCCCCATCACTGCCTCTTTTTGATCAGCTAAATTTTATGCAGGTAATAGGTTACCCAGCAAAAATTTAACAGAAAGCAGGTGGAAAAATTTTAAACCAAAAATGTGTCTGGGTAACTCCTAAAGTCACTTGGACAGATCTTTTGAATATGGGCCTCTTTGGGACTAGCTTGCAAGAATTATGTTTCCTTTATCAGATCTGCAATGATTTAAGGAAGAGAGCAGAGGTCTCAAAAGCTAGATCACAAGTGTATTAATTATTTGTTGACCTTTATTTCTTTGTATCCAAGTGAACTAACAAGGCAACCATGCAGCTTAATTTTTCTTTAAAAATAGAGGTTCTGTTGTTTGACTTCCATCAGACATATTTTATGTACCTGACCTCTGGTTGTTATGACTGTCGCTGCCCGACGTCTCCACTCCGCCCTGCCAATCTCTCTGGCGACTCCTCCCGCGGTTGACGGACATTTGGCTGCCGCGGCGTCTGCTTGCTGTCCTCTCCAGCGTCCCCAGTCCGGCTTGGGCACTGCCTCCCGCCATACTGTCCAGCTGCCTTAGGGCGCGTGAACCGCGCGGCCCTGCTTCAAATACTTTCTTTGGTGCGAACCTCAGGGGCGTCCCTCTGTGATGACGTCACACATCCCGGATACAAAAAGCCTACACTACTGCTAGCTAATCGAGTTAGCAACAGGTATTCATACTGATGAACTCCTTACAGATGGGATTCGCTCTCCGTACCTAGCTACTCTGCCTCTCCATTATTGGACTCCATTTGGGGTACCCGCTCCTCGGGGGCCTCTCACTTCTCTTTCAGGTCGCCGTCTTGAACCGGTACTCGCTCCTCGAGGGCCCATGTTCCTGGACTCGTTGCCTGGACTTCACTTCTGCCTGGAAGATACCGCTGCCTACACCATCAGTGAGTTACTATCTACTTCTCTCAGAGCTGTTCCCTGGAACCAGGTACTCACTCCTCGAGGGCCTGCCTCTACTCCAGCTCCTGTGATTCCTACCGAGAGAAACTGCTGTGTGAGTACTCTACCAACGAGGCTCTATTCCAGAACCCTGCATTATACTTCATTGCACTCACTATCTCAGTTTCTCTTTACTACAGCACAGCCATTGTGGGATCGCTGTTCCCAGAACCCTGAGGGACTACAAGCCCAGCCGGGCTTCATCTCTGCTCACTACTGCCACCTCTGGTGGCTCCTCAATACTGTTAATAAAAGATCTATCTGTGTTTTGTGTCCCAAGCTGAGCCTGACCTGTGGCCCCTCACGAGACTTCCCCCCATGGGCGTGGTCAGCAGCCACAGTGTCCAAGGGTCCACCCAAAACCTTACAAACAATAACACTGGTGAAACAGTTCTTTAACAAAAATGTGCTTAACCGGATTCTCCTGAAATTCTGTTTTCATGCAAATGCTCTGGTAAACTGTTGAAAATTATGTATATTATTAACTTAAATGAGGAAGACTTGGGTAAAGATGATATCATTTTGCTGCTTTCGCAGAGATGTACTGTAGATATTTTTAAAAAATCTATAGAAACTTTAATTTAGTTATTCATTTTTTTGATTGATCGCCATTCCCTTTCAGCATCATGGCAGTTTACAATTTAAATATAATACATAGAATAATAACATGTTCATAAAAACTAAACAGTAGTAAATAATAAAATAAACATATAGCTAAATATATTTTCCTGAGTCAAGCTCATGATCTTCCATCTTTGTTAACATTAGATTTCATTGGACTTGGGACTTTTGTCAAGGAACTGACTTTCACCCTCTTTTAACAGTAATTAAAGCTTATAAATGTCTTGAATTCTGTTAACTGGATATCTATTAAAACTGTATCAGATATCACTTCTATCAACAAAACTATCCATGGATTCTTTTACCATCCTCCCGTCTAAGGTCTCTTTCTTAATTACCTATACATTGTCCCATTCATCTGTCAGTAGGAAATTATGCAGACTCCAGCATTCCCCATTTTTCTTATACTTCCTCTCATATACTTTTAAGTATGGAAAGGACCTCCTGAGGCCAGGAAAAGAAAGCAAAGATCTAAAGAGCTACTTCTGCTTTGGTCTAGTACTAGAGATGTCAGATGTAGGCAACTCCAGTCCTCAAGAACAGCTCTAGTGTTTAGGATGGCTAAATTATGTAAAATGACCCCCCTCACTGCCTTTTGATGTGTGCCAGATGTCACAAAGCCTGCTTTTGAATGGCCTTCCGTAATGTGTTCATGGCTTCAACTTTGGAGCTGCTCCAGCAACCCCTGTTGACATAAAAAAGCCATAACTGTGGTATTGTATTGCTCCTGTCTGTCCAAACAATCAGGAGCTGCTATTTTCCATTAATACTGGATAGACTGGACAGGCCTTACCAGAGTGTTTGTCCTATCAGGGGATTGGGCATTCTCCAGTGGGCCAGTGGGCTGGTGAGCTAGGCAGTTGCAGTGCAGGAGAAAGTGCAGACATCGCAGCAGTGTCTTATCCCATTTGATTCCACCTCCTTAAAGGTGTATGGGTTCATGAGCCAACAACATTGGAATTGCTGCTGATCCATGAGCCCCTGTGCCTTTAAGCGGGTGGAGTTAGACAGGACACACCACTGTCACTTGTTGAAATCAGCAGTGACTGGCATGAGCCAAGAACTGAAGAGTGGGCAATAGTAAGGTTGAGGAGGAAGAGAGATTGAGACACTGGTTGGGGGGAGGAAAGGATAGAGAGACTGGGGAGAGAGTGGTTGGGGGAGAGAGAGATCCTGTCCTGTGCCTTGGGCTGATTATATGCCACAATCCGCCCCAGGTCTTGCTGTCTTTATCTGTCATCATATTCTATTTTTCTGGAGTGCCCATCCCCTATGGAAATCCATGAATGCAGCACATATGCTGTTCCTGAAATGCACATTATATTGAAGGGCAGCACCATGGTATGGTAGTCACAATATACTTTGCCTCACTGTAGCTGAGATGGGAGATATTTGAGAATAAGAACATAAGACATAAGAAATTGCCCTGCTGGGTCAAACCAAGGGTCCATCAAGCTCAGCATCCTGTTTCCAACAGAGGCCAAACCAGGCCACAAGAACCTGGCAATTTCCCAAACACTAAGAAGATCCCATGCTACTGATGCAATTAATAGCAGTGGCTGGCTATTCCCTAAGTAAACTTGATTAATAGCCGCTAATGGACTTCTCCTCCAAGAACGTATCCAAACCTTTTTTGAACCCAGCTACACTAACTGCACTAACCACATCTTCTAGCAACAAATTCCAGAGCTTTATTGTGCGTTGAGTGAAAAAGAATTTTCTCCAATTAGTCTTAAATGTGCTACTTGCTAACTTCATGGAATGCCCCCTAGTCCTTCTATTATTTGAAAGTGTAAATAACTGAGTCACATCTACTCGTTCAAGACCTCTCATGATCTTAAAGACCTCTATCATATCCCCCCTCAGCCGCCTCTTCTCCAAGCTGAACAGCCCTAACCTCTTCAGCCTTTGGTCACCTTAAGATCATCACATAAAATTACCCCCAGATCCTGCACTTCTTTTGTGCTTAGAAGAATTTCAACTCCCTTGGGTTTTTACATCCTAAATGCATTATTCTGCATTTTTTAGCCTTAAATCTTAGCTGCAAGACCTTAGACCATTCCTCGAGCTTCACTAGATCACTCTTCATGTTTTCCAATCCTTCCTAGCTGTCCACCCTGTTACAGATTTTGGCATCTTTGGCAAAAAAAAACAAACCTTTTCCAACAAACCTTCTGTTATGTTGCTCACAAAAATTTTGAAAAGAACCAGTCCAAGAACAAATCCCTGAGACACACTGCTAGAAACAACCCTCTCCTCACAGAAAACTCCATTTACCACTACCCTTTATTGTCTCCCACTCAGTCAGTTCCTAACCCAGTCAGTCAGTCAGTCTAGGATGGATCCATACCAAGAGTGCACAATATATTTATAAGTCTTCTGTACTGAACCATGTCAAAGGCCTTGCTGAAATCCAAGTACACTATGTCTAAATCTCTTCCTTGATCCAATCTGATGCTGTGATATTCTTATCTCAGAAGACTATAAATGTCCTTTTCATGTATATATAAATGCAAAACTTTTTAATTGTGTGTGGAAAGGGCTGGGCAGGGTGTTTTGCTGTAAGGTTCACCTAGCACACTTAATACCTGTTATGTTTTGGTATGAATGTGAACCCTGGGCCGAGGTGAGAGATGACTCCACCCACAGGGAGGAGCCCTGTGGGCCTCACTGTCGGCAGGTGCGATCTCAGAAGCTTAGGACACAGCTGTGTTCTGCTCAAGAACTGCAGTTCTTGAGCAGAACCCGAGGAGTGGGGACTGCAGTTGAATAACAGTTCTTGAGCAATGGGGTATGCCCAGGGTGATACCTCAGATGTGAATGTCCAGTAGTGGCCCGCGGAGCAGGGTACACCAGGTAGCCTTCTCAGAAGGGAAGCAATTACCTCAGGTGAGCAGATCCGGTAGTGGCCTGCAGTGCGGGGTATGCCAGACAGCCTTCTCAATGGTGAAGCGATTACCTCAGGTGTGCAGATCTGGTAGTGGCCCGAGGTGTGGGGTATGCCGAGGATGACTGTACAATGATGGTGATGCTGAGGTAGTCAGAGGTATGGAAGCTCAGAAGGTTCCTGAAGAAGTTAAGGCAGCAATCTGCAGCGCAGGTATGGTGAAGCGAATCCTGCTGAGGAGGACGCGGTAGTGGTCCGAGGCATGGGGTACACCGCAGGGAATCCCGGCAAGGCTTGGTAGAGTTGAAGTACGAAGAAGATACGAGTCGTGGTTCCAAGGGAAGTCCTGAGAAGTAGAACAAACATGAGTTCAAAGGCAGGTAGGCCCTCCGAGGAGCAGGTACTCAGAGCGTTCACACAGCAAGCCAGGAACTGGAACTGGTAGTCCAAGAGAAGTGGATTAAGCAACGAGGAGACTCCTTGCTAACTCGTCAGTGCATAGGGCCGGTCTGCTTAAGTACAGGTAGCGACTACGTTATCCGGAGGGGTCGCCCCAGAGGTTCCCGCCATGACGTGAACATAGCTGGCCCATGTGCGCGCTCGCGAGCCTATGTGGCTCCAGAAGCAAGATGGTGGTCGACAGCACCCACGCCATCCCGGGAGTGCCAGGGAGGTCGGCAGTGACTGGCAGAGGCCGCCAATTGTCCTAGATTTGATGGTGCAGTGAAAAAAGAGGTGAGCATGAGAGGTCGCAGCTGTCTGCGACCGAAGGGCACAACAATACCTTTGCACCACCTTGTATTGGTGGTAGGAGCCAAAGAAAATTATCCACCCCAGGTGTCAAATTGCACTAGAAAAGATTTAAGGATTATTACCCATAAAAGCCACAGAGGCATTCACGGAGCGGGATGCCAGTGGCCAGTGGTAGGTGTCCATATAAAGAGAAGGTAGTAAAATACTGCACGGAGCGGCAGTAGCCACAGAGGCATTCACGGAGCGGGATGCCAGTGGCCAGTGGTAGGTGTCCACCTTCACGGAGCGGAAGGATGGAGGGCTGTCATCTCCCAATTAAATAAATAAGAAAAAAAAAAAACAGGGATGGGATCCATCAGTTCTAGAGGACGCATATAAAGAGCAGGTAGTAAAACACTGCATGGAGCGGCAGTAGCCACAGAGGCATTCACGGAGCAGGATGCCAGTGGCCAGTGGTAGGTGTCCACCTTCACAGAGTAGAAGGATGAAGGGCATCCATCTCCCAATTAAAAAAAAAAAAAAAGAAAAAAACAGGGATGGGTTCATGGGCTATAGGTATTACCAATTATTAGGCTTTTCAATATTTGATGATAGTTAATGTGACTTTCAAGGCATGCTTCACTTTCGGTGCATGTCCGGCATGACTCCCTGCTTCAATGACAGGGGAAAAGAAAAACTGATACTTCACACATTTCCAGCATTGCCCTCTGCTTCATGGCAGAGAGCTATGCTGCCGCTTACCCAACTAATCAAACTTAATATTTCACTTGGAAGCAGCTCCATCACTGCTCTCTACATTAATAGTGGGGGTGAAAAGGGAATTAGAACATAAGGTTACTAAGAGCCGAGAAACAGTTAAGTATGAGAAAAATAAGTGTAAGGCTTGCTGGGCAGACTGGATGGACCGGTTGGTCTTCTTCTGCCGTCATTTCTATGTTTCTATGTAGGTACCCCAAGAAGCAGTCACTTTCAGCTCTTGAAAATGGGAGATTTAGAGAAATTATATTTTAATATCTAAATAAAAGTTTTCAGCATCACATGCAGAAATTAATCACTGGCCTGATAAAATGCTTCATGTTCTCATTGGTTCCTGACTTTTGATCTTCACTTTAAAAGTGGTGGTCTTTATTGTGCTAAATTGCAATACTCATTTTATGTTACTGTTCATGTGCAGAGGGAAAGCAGCCATTTTTTAAGATCGTGCTGGCCGTCCATTGCTCCTACCATGTGACAGAGGCTGGCCAATGGCACTGATAGCCAGTCACATGGGAAGGGCAAAGGGCCATCGGCGCCATTTTGATTAATGGCAGCCGATGGCCCGACAGTGGGAGATCGCTCCCGGGACCCCCACTGGACATCAGGGAATTTTGGCAAGTTTTTGGGGGGTCAGGAGGGTGGGGGTTGCAATTAATTAAATTTGAAGGGTTGGGGTGGGTTTGGGGTTTGTTTGTTTTTTTGTTTTGGTTTTTTTTTTACAACCCCGTTCTAATTAATTAAATTGGAAGGGTCAGGGCAGGTTTCGGATATCGTTTCAGGGGGGGCAGCCAAATTAAAATTTTCCACGGCGGGCCAATAATGAAGGCCAAACCGAAAGGTTCGGCTGAATCACATCTCTAGTAACTTTACCTCTTTAGAATGTCCTGATATGACATTCACCCAGTCAGTATTGGGGTAATTGAAATTGCCCATTATTACTATACTGCTGATTCTGTTAGCTTCCCTAATTCCTTTTAGCATTTCATTGTCTGTTCATTCTGGCCAGGTGGATGTTAGTACACCCCCACTGCTATTTTATTCCCTTTTTCACCTGGAATTTCTATCCATAAAGATTCAACATTGCATTTTGTTTCTTGCAGCATTGTTATTTTGTTTGACTCAATACCTTCTTTCCTATATAGTGCTACCACTCCACCAAATTGATCCAGCCTATCATTTTGATATAATTTGTATCCTGGTGTCCCATTGGTTATCCTTCTTCCACCAGGTCTCTGAGATATTTATTTATTTAGGCGTTTTATATACTGTCGTTCCAGAATAACTATACACTCTAATTCTCCCATCTTATTTTTTAGACTTCTAGCATTTGTATACAGACATTTCAAATAAATGTTTTTTGTTTGCATTAATACCCTGTTCATCAGTTGACAAGGGTAATTCAGAATCTTTCTGCTCTTTACTTAAAGACCCTTGGTCCACTTTGGCATTTATTGCAACCTCTGTACTGGGATGTCCTACTGTTCTCTTAGTATCCTTCAAATATACGTTATTCTGAACCATGCACTTCTGAGCAACTGTCGGCTTTCCTCAATCATCTGATTTAAAAATTGTGCTATCTCCTTTTTAAAGGTTAGGGCCAGCAGCCTGGTTCCAGTCTGGTTATGATGGAGCCCATCCTTTCAGAAAAGGCTCCCCCTTCCCAAAAATGATGCCCAGTTCCTAACAAACTTAAAATCCTCTTCCCTGCACTATCGTCTCATCCACGTCTCATCCACGCATTGAGACTCTGGAGTTTTGCCTGCCTCTGGGGTCCTGCATGTGGAACAGGGAGCACTTCTGAGAATGCCAACCTGGAAGTTCTGGATTTCAACTTTCTACTTAAAAACCTCCCTCCTACACTTTCTTATGTCTTTGGTACCAGAATGTACCAAGAAAGCCGGCTCCTCCCCAGTGCTATCTAAAATCCTATCTCTGTGATGCATGAGGTCCGCCACCTTCACACCAGCAGGCAAGTTACTAAGCGATCCTCATGTCCACTAGCACCCAGCTATCAACCTTCCTAATAATTGAATCACTAACTACAATGGCAGTCCTAACCCTTCCCTCCTAGGCATGTGCCCTTGGAGACATAATCTCGGTGCAAGAGGATACTACATCATCTTGAGGGCAGGTCATAGCTACAGGATTGCTTCCTGCCTCATCAAGGTGATGCTCTCCTTCCAGGTGATCTTTCTCCTCCATAGCAGGAGAGGGCCTGCCAGATTGGAGGTGGGACTTCTCTACTATGTCTCTGAAGGTCTCCTCTATATACCCCTCTGTCTCCCTTAGCTCCTTCCAGGCCTGCCAATCTAGCCTCCAGAGATTAGACTTGCATACCTCTCAACAGCTGGGAGATAATCTGGAAAGTCTCTCATTTGCAAAAAGACTACATTCTGCATCTTAATTTAGTTGATTTCTAAAATTTCTAAGGGAGTAGAGCTGTAAAGCTAATCTAAAGTACTTTTAGTCTATTGATTTATTTAATATTTGTCTGACAGTGACCCTCAAAACACTACAATTCATCAAGATATTAATTACTTCATTATTAACTCTTGTTTTGAATTAAATTCCTTCTGTATAAAACCTGTAGTAAATTATAGAAACATAGAAACATAGAAATGACGGAAGAAGACGACCAACAGGCCTATCCAGCCTGCCAAACAAGCTTTCACACTTATTTTCCCATACCTTTCTGTTACCCTGACCGCTGAGTTCAGGGCCCTTATTGGTAACTTTTTTTATTCCAATTTCCTTCCACCCCACCATTGATGCAGAGAGCAATGTTGGAGCTGCATCAAAGTGAAATATAAGGCTTAATGTTTGAGGGTAGTAACCTTCATAACGAGAAGTTACCCCAATGTTTGTATACTCATACTGCTCAGATCAATGCCTTGTTAGATGTTGTCTGGATGTAAATCCTCTTTTCCTCATTCCCCTCCTGCCACTGAAGCAGAGAGCCATGTTGGATATGCATTCAAAGTAAAGCATCTGGCTTAATTGGTTTGGAGTAGTAACCGCCTCAATAAACAAGCTATTCCCATGCTTATTTGTTTACCCAGACTATGCAATTCAGTCCTTGTTGATTGTTGTCTGAATATAAATCCTCTTCTCACTGTTGCATCCGTCGGTTTTTGATGGCTTTGCCCCGCTTGTTGCACCCCTATCTCGGCTCCTCCCGCTTACCTGGGCAAGATGGCTACCGCAGCACCATCAAGCCGACTTCTCTGGCGTCCCCGGAATGGCTATGGTGTAGCCTTACGCCATTGCTCCTCCCAGGTACCTGCTAGGGTGTGCGCGTGTGCGCAACCCATGTCTAAGTATGCCCAGTGGCGCGAACCTCGAGGGCGTTCCCTCATCTGACGTCACGCCCATCCAGGTATATCTACTTCTCATGATTGCTAGCTCATTGAGTTGGTAAAGGCTCAAATAGTCTGACTGTTCCTGGCTTCGCTACTCTGCCACTTCCCTGCTGCCTGCAGGAAGCTCTCCTTCTGCCCTTCGGGGTTTGACTACTAACTTGGGTACCCAGTCCCCGGGGACCCTCTGTTCTATTTTCAGGTGCCATTCAGGGATCAGGCACTCGCTCCTCGAGGGCCTGCTCTCCCGGCCTCAGTTCCTGTACCATCTACGACTATCTGGTGGAATTGCATCCATAACAGCTAACACCAAGTGAGTACATTAACATCTCATCTGTCTCATCCACAGTAGTTCCTGCTGCGGAACCTCCTGACGTCATCTTGGAGAGAAGGGCTCCTTCTGCCGAGGTCCCTGAGACTACATCTCAACACTGCCAACTGGTGCCTACTTCAAGCTGTACAAATAAAGACAAATCATCATGTTTTGTGTATAGAGTCTAGCCCAGTGCTGTGGCTCCTCATGGGGCACCTCCTTGTGGGCGTGGTCATCTCCACAGCACCCAAGGATCCACAAAAACACACGTAATAACAACAGATTGCCAACTCCATGGATCCTGCTCAGCTCACGGCATTGCAGGCCATTCCTGGCCTAGCCCAGCGGATCGCCGAGCAGCAGACTGCGCTGGAAGGTCTGACCACTGCATTTGAATTGTTACTCAAACAGATGAGCTCCCCAGGTAAAGAGGCTGAACCGTCAGAGGTGACGGTGAAGACAACTGTACCTCTAGCAGCTCCGACCCGGTTCTCGGGAGAAGTATGGAGATGCAGAGACTTCATTAACCAGTGCTGCATGCAATTTGTGTTACAACCTGGACATTTCCCCACAGCTTATGTGAAGACTACGTACAACCTATCATACCTAGATGGACTAGCCCTGTCCTGCGCATCTTCGCTGTGGGAACACGAGGATCCGATCCTTCACAACATTGAAGGATTCCTTGAACTGTTTAAATCAGTTTTTGATGACCCTGCCAGATATTCTGTTGCAGGATCTTCTTTGGATCACTTAAAGCAGGGAAACAAGACCCTAGCTGACTTCGCTATTGAATTCAAGACACTGGCATCTGAATTATCCTGGGACCCAAGATGCCTGAAGACACTGTTCTTCAAAGGACTGAACACTCACCTGAAGGATGAACTCTCAGCCAGAGAGATGCCTGAAACCTTGGCTGAAGTAATGAAATTGGCAACCCGAATTGACTGCCGGATTCGAGATAAAGTTCAAGAGACCAAGAGTTCCAGGAGACCCTTTCTGAGTGAAGTCCTTGTCAAGACCACATCCAGGGCTACCCCTACGGTCCCAGCAGCCGGTGAAGAGGAACCGATGCAATTAGGCTGCAGCCCCGCTTGTTGCACCCCTATCTCGGGGTGCAACAAGTGAAAGAAATTAGGTGCTGTGTATGTACTGTGGACAAGCTGGCCATGCTGTCCAAAATTGCCCTATATGTCCAGAAAACGGACAGATCTAAGTCCTGCAGGAGGACTCTTCTTAAGTCTCACCACTCCTTCTCCTCCACTCTCTCTTCCTATATCTCTCATCTGCGGTCCTCTACAGTACCAGACTCTTGCCCTGGTGGACTCAGGGGCAGGAGGCAACTTCATTCTTCAATGACTAGTGGAACATCTACGGATCCCCACTTCCACCTTGCCGCCCCTGCTACTTCTCTCATCCATCCATGGAGAACCCTTGCCGGGAGAAGTAACACTAGGCACCGAACCAGTGTGTCTATATACCAGTGATCTCCATACGGAGACCATCTCCTTCTTTATTTTAGAGAAGGCTATGCACCCCATAGTACTGGATTACCGTGGCTACAACACCATATGCCCCAATTCGATTGGCTCACTCTAGAACTGTCAAGTTGGGGTCCAGACTGTCATAGAAGATGCCTGACTGAGGTTAAGCCATTACCTTATATGCCTACCACCCCAGTAATGCCGGGCTTGCCGCCCCAATATGCATCTTTTCAAGATGTCTTTTGAAAGAAGCTGCAGATATTCTTCTGCCTCACAGACCCTATGACTGCACCATTCATCTGAAGCTGAATACGAAGCCACCCAAGGGTAGAGTGTACCCCTTGTCTGTGGCTGAGAACAAGGCCATGTCTGAATACATTCAGGAGAATCTCAACAAGGGCTTCATTAGACCGTCCAAGTCTCCTGCGGGCACAGGCTTCTTCTTTGTGGGCAAAAAGGACAGCACATTGCATCCTTGCATAGATTACAGAGGCCTTAACGAAATAACTATTAAAGACCGTTATCCCCTGCCTCTGATTTCAGAACTTTTCGATAGATTACAAGGAGCCGAGATCTTTTCAAAACTGGATCTGAAGGGAGAATATTACCTACTTCGCATTAAAGCTGACGATGAATGGAAGACGGCCTTCAACACTCGAGACGGCCACTTCGAGTACTTAGTGATGCCGTTCGGCCTATGTAATGCTCCGGCCGTCTTTCAAAATTTAATGAATGACATCTTCCGAGACCTCCTCTATAAATGTGTTGTTATCTACTTAGATGACATCTTAATCTTCTCGCAAGACATTACCACTCACCAAGCAGATGTCAAGAGGGTACTACAGAGGCTTTGTGAGAACCATCTGTTGCATTCGTGCCTGTTCTCGTCCTTGTTCCACCCTCTTTACCTTAGTGGCAACTCCCTTCAGATCTGACGGACAGATGTTTCTGAGGCTTCTCCTCGCCGTTCTTCCTGGAATCCCCGGGCTGGCATGACGCTGCGGATCCGCCATGTTCCTGATGATGTAAGGGCGCGCGCGCGTTCCAGAGTTTGTACTGGCAAGGGCGCAAGCCTCGGGGGCGTCCCCCCGTAGTGACGTCATCTGCTTCTACCTTAAAAAGTCTTTGCTTGCAACTACGAATCGAGTTAGCAAGAGGAATTCTTTCTCCGCTGCTCTGCCTCCACAACCTTACCTAGGGGTACCCACTCCTCAGGGGCCCCACTCTCTCTTCTTGATTTCAGATTGCTAAGACAGGATCCGGTTCTCGCTCCACAAGGGCCTATGTTCCTAATCTCCGAAGACTCCCTTCTGTCTAAGACGTTATCACAGGTACGGAGATCGTGAGTCATTATTGCATATTGCAGATAGGAACCGGTACTCGCTCCACGAGGGCCCATGTTCCTAAATCCCTTCTCAACTCTCTACTACATCAGAAGCTATCACATACTTATATCTTGGGAATTACTATTTTAGATTGCAGATAGGAACCGGTACTCGTTCCACAAGGGCCTATGTTCCTAAAACCCTCCAAAGACTCTATTCTATTCCATAAGCCATCTCATACACAGATATTGTGAGTTCTCATTCCAGACTGCATATAGGAACCAGTACCCACCTATGGCTCCTGTTCCTGAATATACTGAAGACTCTCTGTTGCATAGAAGCCATTACAGATCTCTACAATTGTGAGTGTATCATCTACTACTGGTTATGTATCCAGCATACCCTGTCTACTCACTACCTATAGTCTTTCTCTACAGCTCAACAACCCAGAGACCGCAATTCCAGTATCTGAGGGACTTCAGCCCTGCCGGGCACATCAGCTCACTACTGCCACCTCTGGTGGCTCTACTTCCTGTCTAATAAAGAACTATCTGTGTTTGTCTCCATACTGCAGCCTAGCCGGTGGTCCCTCTCAGGATACCTTCCTGGGGGCGCTGTCATCTGCCATCGGCCCAGGGATTCACCAATTTAAGTGTTCCTCCCTTACACTACTAGAGTGGTATTATACGACTGCCACTCTGTGGGAAGCCAACCCACCACAGATCATTAACTCTGCCTACAGAGTATTACAATTGTTAGCTCTTCCCCTTGGCAGGGTGATCCATAACAGATTGCTAACTCCCTGGCGGATTGCTACTCCTAGCAGCAGGGATTGATAACAGATTGTTAACTCCTCCCTCTCCAGGAGGAGATCCATAACATCAGTAGCATGGGATCTTCTTAGTGTTTGGGTAATTGCCAGGTTCTTGTGGCCTGGTTTGGCCTCTGTTGGAAACAGGATGCTGGGCTTGATGGACCCTTGGTCTGAACCAGCATGGCAATTTCTTATGTTCTTATGTTCTAAAGAAATGGGCTCAACCCACCGGGTTAAAGGTTCTCAGACGCTTCTTAGGTTTCACCAACTATTATAGGACCTTCATCAAGAATTACTCATCACTCACAGTACCGCTGACCGCTATGACCAGAAAAAGTGCCAACGCGGCTAATTGGTCTCCCAAAGCGATTACTGCATTCCAAAAGCTGAAGGATGCCTTTTCAACTAAGCCTTGCCTTTGACATCCAGACGCCACAAAACCTTTCATCGTGGAGGTCGACGCCTCAGACCTTGGCACAGGGGCAGTACTAAGCCAGGTGGATGATTCTAAGGTCCCACATCCTTGCTCATTTTTCTCACGTAGCTTTTCTCCTGCCGAGAGAAATTACGGAGTTGGAGACAAGGAACATCTGGCTATAAAGCTGGCGTTCGAAGAATGGCATCCTTGGCTTGAGGGAGCGCAACATCAAATAACAGTCTTCACAGACCATAAGACCTTGGAGTATCTTGGCCACACACAGCGCCTGAACCATAGACAAGCAAGATGGTCGCTGTTTTTCAACAGATTCAACTTTGTGCTCAAGTATTGTCCAGGAGACAAGAATATCAGAGCTGATGCTCTTTCACGCTCCTTCCTCTCCGAGGACATGCCCGAAGAGCTGCAACACATCATTGACCCCAAGAAGGTCATATTGGCAGCTACCCATTCGGTGCCTGCAGGAAAGACAATCGTACCCAAGAACCTCAGAAAAAGGCCATTGGCTTGGGCCCATGACTCCAAACTCTCAGGACACCCTAGGCAACGAAGAACATTGTCAAAATTGTTTATTGGTGGCCCACCAAGAAAGAGGACACATTCGCCTATGTCGCTTCCTGCACTAACTGCGCTAAACAGAAGATGCTGCCAGGACATCCATGGGGTCTCCTCCAACCTTTGCCGGTCCCTGAAGAACCAAGGAACCATATTGCCACTGACTTTGTGGTAGATTTACCATCATCAGGAGGGAACAACACCATCTGGGTAAACGTTGACAGGTTCTCGAAGATGGCACATTTCGTGGCTATCCCAGGCTTACCCACCAAAATGGAGCTTGGCCGATTATTCATCAAGCACATCTTCCGCCTGCATGGCTTGCCTAAGCACATAGTCTCCGATCGTGGAGTAGGGTTCACAGCTAACTTCTGGAAGGCATTATGCAAGAAGTTCGATATAGCCCTCAACTTCACATCGGTATATCATCCTCAGTCCAACAGCCAAACAGAAAGGATGAACAGGACACTCAAACAGTTCATACGTGCCTACGTGAACACCCGACAGAATGATTGGAGTGAACTGTTGCCATGGGCAGAATTTTCCATAAACTCTCATCCAGCAACATCCACTGGATCAACACCATTTGAAGTGGTCTACGGACGACTACCATTACCACCACTGCCACTTCCATTATCAGTGTCATCCCTAGCAGCACAAACAACTGCTACTGATATCCATCAACTCTGGACTCAGACTAAAGAGATGCTATTGAAAGCAGGAACATGAGCCAAGAAAGGATATGATGCTCATCATCATATCCTTTCTTGGCTCCAGACTTCAAACATCATCCAAACTTCAAACATCATTCAAACTTCAAACATCATCCAGACTTCAAACATCAGAATATCCTTTCTTGGCTCCAGACTTCAAACCTGGTGACAAGGTCTGGCTCTCAATGAAGCATTTAAGACTCAAACTTCCTTCAGCTCGATTCGCTCCTCGCTACGTTGGACCATTTCCCATCCTACGATGACTGGGCAACCTCACCTACAGTCTGAAGCTACCTTCTACTCTAAAGATCCACAATGCATTCCACGTCTCACTATTAAAACCAGTGAAACTCAGTGAGTTTTCCAACAAGATACCCGACTCTACTCCAGTAGATGCAGAAGAAGACATTGAATATAAAGTTGACACAGTTCTCGATGTAAGAAAATGAGGCAGAGTATGGGAATACCTCCTGTCATGGGATGGTTATGGCCCAGAAGACAACTCCTGGACTCCTATGTCCAATATCTTGGATAAGAAGATGCTACAGGATTTCCATCATCAATATCCGAAGAAACCTAGACCTGGTAGGTCATTGCGTGGACGCCCTTTGAAGGGGGGTACTGTTGCATCCGTTGGTCTTCGACGGCTTCGCCCCGCTTGTTGCACCCCTATCTCGGCTCCTCCTGCTTACCTGGGCAAGATGGCTACCGCAGTGAGTCAAGCCGACTTCTCTGGCATCCCCGGAACAGATATGGTGCAGCCATATGCCATTGCTCCTCCCAGGTACCTGCTAAGGTGCGCTCGCGCGTGCAACCCACGTCTAAGTATGCCCAGTGGCGTGAACCTCTTGGGCGTTCCCTCATTTGATGTCACGCCCATCCGGGTATATCTACTTCTCAAGATTGCTAGCTCATTGAGTTGGCAAAGGCTCGAATAGTCTGACTGTTCCTGTCTGCGCTACTCTGCCGCTTCCCTGCTGCCTGCAGGAAGCTCTCATTCTGCCTTCGGGGTTTGACTACTAACTTGGGTACCCGCTCCTCGGGGGCCCTCTGTTCTATTTTCAGGTGCCATTCAGGGATCAGGCACTCGCTTCATGAGGTCCTGCTCTCCCGGCCTCAGTGCCTGTACCATCTACGACTATCTGGTGGAATTGCATCCATAACAGCTAACACTGAGTGAGTACATTAACATCTCATCTGTCTCATCCACAGTAGTTCCTGCTGCGGAACCTCCTGACATCATCTTGGAGAGAAGGGCTCCCTCTGCCGAGGTCCCTGAGACTACAACTCACCACTGCCACCTGGTGGCTACTTCAAGCTGTACGAATAAAGACTTAAATCATCGTGTTTTGTGTATAGAGTCTAGCCCAGTGCTGTGGATCCTTGTGGGGCTCCTCCCCAAGGGCATGATCATCTCCACAGCACCCAAGGATCCACAAAAACACATATAATAACAACACTCACAGGACTAGCAGGATGGTAGTCCTCACATATGGGTGACATCATCAGGATAGAGCCCAATCACGGAAAACATTTGTCAAAGTTTCTAGAAATTTGACTGGCACCTATTGGGCATGCCCAGCATAGCAGCAACCCTGCATCCAGCAGGGGTCCCCCTTCAGTCTTCTTTTTTCCATGCAGCAGTAGCCATGCGGGTTAAGGAGCTCTTCAGATATTCCTGACAGGAATTTTCCTCACAGAACTTCTTCAAGAAAATTTCAACATTTTTACCCCACAAGCTTCCCCCTATCGATAACTTTACTCCGCGGTCGAACGGTAAGTTTTTTACCTGCTTGCGGTCGATTCCCATCGAGTTTTTCCCTCACGGCCTATTGGCCATCAACCGCACCATGGCTAAATTTTGTCGAGACCATGGCGTTGGGTTTCCGTCGGTGCCCCGACTGCACCTGTACAATGTTCATCACTGACCCTCATACAGTCTGCATGATGTGTTTGGGTTCCGATCATGATGTCCTAACTTGCACCAAATGTGCCCAAATGACACCAAAAGGTCGCAAGGCTTGGCTGGAGAAGATGGAACTTCTCTTTTGGTCTAAAACCCCGACTCCATTGATAGTTTTGACATCGTCCGAACCAGTGCCGTCTACGTCGTGCCAGCACTGTGAAATAGCTGCTGCCCGACCGGCTTTGACGACTCCGCGGTTGTCGACTCCTTCTGTCTCTCCGCGGGAAAAGGACCAGGGAGACCATCTTGAAAAACGTCGACACCGCCATCGAAAAGCTCAGGCCACTGATACAAGCAAGCCCTTGGCATCGACGTTGTCTGAGCCACCGACAAAGAAATCCTGTCCAGAAAAGGCCCCATCCTCTTCTGTGTCTGGGTCACCGAGGCGTTCCCCACCTGGACAGGTGCCGGGAGACGCGACTCCACTGTCACCGGTGGACCCTCCAACTACGCCAGTGCTGCCTCCTACTCCAGAACTGGGGCTCCACACTTCAGGTTTCCACGAGGAATTGGATAGGATGATCCAAGAGCCCATCGTAAAAGCACTCCAGAGGTTCAAACCTCCATCGATACCGGTGCCGGTTCCTGAAATGGTCACCGACCCGATACCATTGGCTCTTGCACCGCTACTGGCCAGAATGGATGCTTTAATCAGTGCCTTTCCACCGGTGGATCCGAGGGAACCGGTGACCCTGATTCCTTCCAAACCGATACCCTTATTGTCAGATGAAGAAGAAACGCCGATCTCCATTCCATCGATGCCTTCGATTCCTCCATCAATGCATTTGGTGCCACCTCTGATTCCTTCGATGCCTTTGGTGCCACCTCCAATACCATCGATGCCTTCAGTGCCTAGGCCTGGACCTTCAGGATTAGCACCGTTTCTCCCATCTGATGATCCCATGGGAGCTGTTGTTGAGCCTTATGATCCCTGGACCAATGACACGTCCCAGGACACTGATGATCTACCTTCACAGCCCTCCTGATGAAAGAAGACATTCTCCTCCAGAAGACTTGTCTTTCATTAATTTTATAAAGGAGATGTCTGAAACAATTCCATTTCAGCTTCAGACAGAAGAGGACTACAGGCACAAAATGCTGGAAGTACTCCAGTTCATTGATGCTCCTACGGAAATCATGTCTATTCCAGTACATGAGATCCTTATTGATCTATTGAAAATAAATTTGGAGCATCCAGATTCTGTACCACCTGTCAATCGCAAGACAGATGCTACTTATTTAGTATAGTCTGCTCCTGGTTTTCAATGATCTCAGCTAAATCATCACTCAGTGGTTGTGGAGTCAGCCCAGAAAAGAGCAAGACGGTCCAAACCTCATTCTTCTATACCACCAGGAAAAGAACAAAGGTCCCTGGATGCATTGGGCAGACGTGTTTTTTATGGTTCAAAGCTAATTTCTCGCATTGCTTCCTACCAATTATACATGACACAGTACAATAGGGACCTGTTCAAAAAGATCCAAGATTTTTCTGAAACTCTACCGGAACAGTTTCAAGACCAGCTTCATACCCTTGCTCAAAAAGGTCTAGATGCTGGCAAGCATGAGGTCCGTGTTGCATACGACATCTTTGACACTGCCTCTAGAGTCTCTGCAGCAGGAATAAGTGCAAGAAGATGGGTCTGGCTCAAGTCTTCAGACCTCAGACCAGAAGTACAGGATAGGTTAGCTGAATTACCCTGTGCTGGGGATAATCTTTTCGGAGAAAAGATTCAAGAAACAGTGGTGCAGCTCAAGGACCACCATGAGACTCTCCGCCAACTCTCCTTAATACCTTCTGATTAATCTTCCTCTTCCAAAAGGTCTTTCAGAAGAGATTCCAAGAGGCCAGCATATAAACCAAGGAGATATTACCCTCCAGCTTCCAGAGGTCGTCCCTCCAGGCCTTACCAAAATGGCCAATCCAGACAACCTCGGACCCAAAAGACACAGCCAGCCCCTCAGCCGGACCCAGCGTCCGGATTTTGACTCCTTCCTGGAGAGCAGTGCCCAGCCTCCTCTCCCTTACATACCAGTAGGAGGTCGATTGTGCCACTTCACCAGCATGTGGCACATGATCACAACAGATCAGTGGGTACTAGCTGTAGTGACCCAAGGTTACCACCTCAACTTCTTCCCCATTCCACCGGATTCCCCACCTCGGCTGACGTGGGGTACATCTGACCACTCTCACTTTCTCGATCAGGAAGTTTCCATCCTCCTCACGTCCCGTGCAATACAACCAGTATCCTTCTCCCAGCAAGGCCAGGGATTCTATTCCTGGTATCTTCTAATCCCAAAAAAGTCAGATGGTGTTCACCCAATACTGGACCTTCGCGCCTTAAACAAATACCTAGAAAGAGAAACGTTCAAGATGGTGACCTTGGGTTCTCTACTTCCCCTTCTGCAAAGGGAAGACTGGCTCTGCTCTCTAGACCTCCAGGATGTTTACACGCACATCTCAATCACTCCGTCACATCGCAGATTCCTGCGGTTCCTAGTAGGCCCAAAGCACTTCCAGTATCGAGTGTTGCTATTCGGCCTAGCATCTGCCCCATGAGTCTTCACCAAGTGTTTCGTTGTGGTAGAAGCCTATCTCAGGACTCAAGGTGTCCACGTATACCCCTATCTTGACGATTGGTTGATCAGGGCTCCCACTCATCAAACTGCGCTGACATCCCTAAGTCTCACTTTGCATATCCTGATCCCCCTAGGGTTCCTCATAAACTACCCGAAATCCAGGCTAGTTCCATCTCAAACCCTATCATTCTTAGGGGCCGACGTGGACACTTTAAAAGCGAAAGCCTTCCTACCCCAGGATTGGGCTTTCACTCTCGCTTCTCTGGCCCATCAACTGCAGTCTCGGCAACACTCAACTGCACGTCATTTTCTGATCTTACTGGGTCAAATGGCCTCCTCGGTACATGTCACTCCGAAGGCCCGTCTTGCCATGAGAGTCATGCAGTGGACTCTAAAATCTCAGTGGATTCAGTCTTCTCAGCCAATGTACACCATTGTCCACATCACCAACTAGCTCCGCTTATCACTGGCTTGGTAGATAAACCAATCCAACCTTCTTCAAGGCCTTACATTACAGGTTTCAGAACCTCAAATAACCTTGACAACAGACGCCTCCAACGTCGGCTGGGGTGCACATGTTGCAAATCTGCAAACTCAGGGCATCTGGTCTCCAGAGGAAGCCAAATACCAGATAAATTTCCTAGAGTTTCGTGCAATCAGATATGCTCTCAGGGTCTTTCAGGATTACCTCACCAACAAGGTCATCCTGATTCAAACCGACAACCAGGTGGCCATGTGGTACATCAACAAGCAAGGGGGAACAGGCTCCTACCTCCTGTGTCAAGAAGCGGCACAGATATGGGTGGAGGCCCTTTCCCACTCGATGTGCCTCAGGGGCACCTACTTGCAAGGAGTGGACAATGTGTTGGCAGACAAGCTGAGTTGCATTTTTCAACCGCACGAGTGGTCCCTCAACCCCACAGTAGTGGACTCAATATTCCAACATTGGGGTTACCCTCACATAGGCCTCTTTGCGTCAATCCACAACCGCAAAGTAGGAAACTTCTGCTCTCTCACTCGCAGCCAACACGTGCAGCCAAGAGACGCTTTCTCCCTCTCGTGGACCAGCGGTCTCCTTTATGCCTACCCTCCACTTCCACTCATTTCAAAGACTCTCATGAAGTTACAAAAGGACAGGGGATTGATGATTCTGATAGCCCCTCACTGGCCACACCAGGTGTGGTTTCCAATACTTCAGAGCCTATCAATTCACCGGCATATTCCTCTGGAGAAGGACCTGCTTCTGATCACTCAGAATGACAGATGCTTTCGTCACCCCAACCTCCAGGCCCTATCTCTAACTGCCTGCCTCCAGGCCCTATCTCTGACTGCCTCTTAACCTTTCAGAGCCGGTTTCCCGTGTCCTGGTAGCTTCTCGAAAGTCTTCCACAAGAAAGTCTTATCGCTATAAATGGAACAGGTTTACGGTATGGTGTACTTCCATGTCCATTGACCCCTTCACGTTCCACAGCAAAGTTTCTTGACTATCTCTGGCACCTGTCAGAGTCAGGCTTGAAAACGTCCTCTATCAGGGTGCATGTCAGTGTGGTGGCCACCTTCCATAAAGGTGTCGGGGATGTCTCCATATCGGTACAACCCCTGGTAACATGCTTTTTGAGGGGCTTGCTGCACCTAAAACCTCCATTGCGCCCTCCGGCCCCTTCTTGGGACCTTAACATGGTTTTGGGGTGGCTCATGAAACCACCGTTTGAGCCTCTGCAATCCTGCGATGTCCGCTATCTCACCTGGAAGGTGATTTTTCTTCTGGCGATCACATCCGCTCGCAGAGTTAGTGAGTTACAGGCATTAGTAACCTACCCGCCTTACACTAAATTTCTGCATGACAGGGTAGTACTCCACACTCACCCTAGGTTTCTGCCTAAGGTAGTATTGGAGTTTCATATTAATCAATCCATTATACTACCCACTTTCTTTCCCAGGACCCATTCAAATCCAGGAGAACAGGCTCTGCATACTCTCGACTAAATGTGCTCTAGCTTTCTACCTAGACTGTACAGCCACCCACAAAAAGTCCACTCAATTGTTTGTCTATTTTAATACCATCAAATTGGGTAAACCTGTGGGAAAGCAGACCCTCTCCTCCTGGTTAGCGGACTGTATTTCCTTTTGCTATCAGCAGGCAGGCATTCCGGTCCAAGACCGTGTCAAAGCACTATCAGGCAGTGGCGTAGCCACGGGTGGGCCTGGGTGGGCAGGTGCCCACCCAACTTAGACCCAGGCCCACCCAACTGGCACCGGAACTGCAAGGCTGTCGCGGGATCCCATCCCCGCGACAGCGAACAAGAGAACCCACGCCTCGCGCGCCATCACGGCACACATGGGGAAGCGCTGCTGCGGCCGTATGGCCAACCGGTCTTCCTGTTGAGGGGGGGGGGGGAGCGGAAGCGCCGCGCGCAGCTTCCGCTTCCTCCCCCCAATGCAGGAAGATCAGCTGGCCTCTCCTGCTGCCACCCGTTCTCCTGCTATCTTCAGCCAAACGGCCCGCCGAACTTCCTGTTTGGGGGTGGGGGAGCGGAAGCGCCGCGCACAGCTTCCGCTTTCTCCCCCAAAGCAGGAAGATCAGCTGCCTCTCCTGCTGCCACCGGCCTCCTGCTATCTTCGGGCGTCGGGCCGTACTGCTCGCCGATCTTCCTGCTTGGGGGGGGAGGGAGGAAGCGGACGTTGTGCGCTGCGCTTCCGCTCCCCCCCCCGACAGGAAGTTCGGCGGGCCGTATGGCCCGACGCCCGAAGATAGCAGGAGTCCGGTGGCAGCAGGAGAGGCAGCTGATCTTCCTGCTTTGGGGGGAGGAAGCGGAAGCTGTGCACATGCTTGAATGTGTATGTGTGGATGAGAATGGGAGTGTGTGTGTGGGTGTGTGTGGGTGAAAACTGGAGCCTGGGTGTTTATGTGGGTGAGAATGGAAGCTTGAATATGTGGGTGAATGGGAGCTCGAATGTGTGTATGTGTGGTTGAGAATGGGAGCCTGGGTTTGTGTGTGTGGGTGAGAATGGAAGCTTGAATATGTGGGTGAATGGGAGCTTGAATGTGTGTATGTGTGGGTGAGAATGGGAGCCTGGGTTTGTGGGTGGGTGAGAATGGGAGCTTGAATGTGTGTATATATGGGTGAGAATGAGAGCCTGGGTTTGTGTGGGTGGGTGAGAATGGAAGCTTAAATTTGTGGATAAGAATGGGTGCTTGAATGTGTGTATGTGTGGGTGAGAATAGGACCTTAAATGTGTATATGTATGGATGAGAATGGGAGCTTGAATATGTGTGGGTGAGACTGGGAGCATGGGTTTGTGGGTGAGAATGGGAGTCTGGGTTTATGTGTGTGGGTGAGAATGGGTGCCTGGATGTGCGTCTGTGTGTGCATAAGAATATAAGCCTGGGGAGGGGTGAGAAAGTGAGAACTTGTATGTGTGTCTGCAGAGAATGTGAGCTTGTGGGGGGGGGGAGAGCCTATGAGAGTGAGAGCTTGAGTGTGTGAGAGGGAGTCTGTGAGAGAAAGCGTGTATGTGTGTGTGTGGAAGGGAAGAAGACAGTAATAGAAGAAAGACACTGAAAAGGAATTAGGAAATGAGCTATAAGGGAAAAAATGGGGAAAAGAGACCAGGACCAACTGATTAGAAAAATACAAAGATCAGACAACAAAGGTAAAAATATATATCTATATTTTGAGATGTTAGCAATTTAAATATAAGCAACACAACCGCTCTCTCAAAATTTATGGACAGGTAGGAGCCGTGTATAAAATCGTAATAATAAGAAGTCTAAAGTACCACAAATCACCGTGAATTATGTTTGTATCATTAAGTAAACCTCATACTTAGGCGTAGATGTGAATGCTATGCTGCATAATTTGGCATTATTTATCAGTAAAAAAACAACTAGTAGACCTGTATGCCTACAGCCCACCCATGTTAACCTTGTGCCCACCCAAAAAATCAATTCTGGCTACGCCACTGCTATCAGGGCCATGGCAACCTCAGTAGCGCACCTCCGCTCGGTGCCATTAACTGACATTTGTAAAACTGCTACTTGGAGCTCTCTCCATACCTTTGCAGCCCATTATTGCTTAGATAAGGCTGGCAGACAAGATTCCATCTTCGGCCAGTCTGTCCTACACAATTTATTTGCCAATTAATGTGCCATCAGCCTTCCACCGACCCATCAGGGTTCAGGATGCCCTTTTAACCAAATTTTCACCCCAGTTGTTGTGCCTGTTGCACATCTTTGGGTACATTTTGTGCATTGCTCGGGCATCCTCAGCTCGGTACTCACCCATATGTGAGGACTACCATCCTGCTTGTCCTGTGAGAAAGCAGAGTTGCTTACCTATAACAGGTGTTCTCACAGGACAGCAGGATGTTAGTCCTCATGAAACCCGTCTGCCACCCCGCGGTGTTGGGTTTGTTACGTTTTCTTATTTTCGCATGTATTTTTACAATAAGACGAGACAGAAGGGGGACCCCAGTAGGTACCAGTCAAAGTTCTAGAAACTTTGCCAAAAGTTGTCCATGATTAGGCTCCATCCTGATGATGTCACCCATATGTGAGGACTAACATCCTGCTGTCCTGTAAGAACACCTGTTACAGGTAAGCAACTCTGCTTTTTCTTCATTCCCTCTTGCCGTTGAAGCAGTGAGCTGTGCTGGATATGCATTTCAAGTGAAGTATCAGGCTTAATTGGTTTGGGGTAGTAACCGCTGCAACAAGCAAGCTACTCCCACGCTTATTTGTTTACCTAGACTGTGCAATTCAGTCCTTGTCGGTTGTTGTCTGAATATAATCCTTTTATCTTCATTCCCCCCTGCCGTTGAAGCAGAGATCAACGCTGGATATGCATTGAAGTGAAGTATCAAACTTAATTGTTTGGGGTAGTAACCACCGCAACAAGCAAGCTACTCCCACGCTTATTTGTTTACCCAGACTGTGCAGTCTTGTTGGTTGCTGCCTGAATGCAAATCCTCTTTTCCACATTTCCTCTTACCATTGAAGCATAGAACAATATTGGAGTCGCATTAACCGTGTGAACGTGTACTGAATAAGGGTATTAATCACCAGGTTGTAGCCGTCATTCCCGCAAGCCACCCCCATGCCTCTTCTCTTCATTCCCAACCTCTAGGCTTTATGATCCTCTAGGCTTTATGGATCCACAGTGTTTATCCCATGCCCCTTTGAAATCCTTCACAGTTTTGGTCTTCACCACTTCCTCCGGTAGGGCATTCCAGGCATCCACCACCCTCTCTGTGAAGAAATACTTCCTGACATTGGTTCTGAGTCTTCCTCCCTGGAGTTTTAAATTGTGACCCCTGGTTCTGCTGATTTTTTTCCAGCGGAAAAGGTTTGTCATTGACTTTGGATCATTAAAACCTTTCAAGTATCTGAATGTCTGCAGCATATCACCCCTGCTCCTCCTTTCCTCAGGGTATACATATTTAGATTCTTCAATCTCTCCTCATAAGTCATTCGATGAAGACCATCCACCTTTTTGGTCACCCTTCTCTGGACCGCCTCCATCCTGTCTCTGTCCCATCGGAGACACTGTCTCCAGAACTGAGCACAGTACTCCAGGTGAGGCCTCACCAATGATCTGTACAAGGGGATCATCACTTCCATTTTCTTACTCAATATTCCTCTCTCTATGCAGCCCAGCATTCTTTTAGCTTTAGCTATCACCTTGTCACATTGTTTCACCGACTTCAGATCGTTAGACACTATGACCCCAAGGTCTCTCTCCTGATCCGTGCACATCAGCCCTTCACCCCCCATCGAATACATTTCTTTCAGATTTCCACACCCCATATGCATGACTCTGCACTTCTTGGCATTGAATCTCAGCTGCCATATCTTCGACCAACTTCCTTAAATCCCATATCATTCTCTCCACTCCTTCCGGCGTGTCCACTCTGTTGCAGATCTTAGTATCATCCGCAAATAGACAAAACTTACCTTCTATCCCGTCTGCAATGTCACTCACAAAGATATTGAACAGGACCGGTCCCAATACTGACCCTTGCAGCACTCCACTCATCACCACTCTCTCTTTAGAGTAAGTTCCATTTACCATCACCCATTGTCTTCTGTCCTTCAACCAGTTTGCTATCCAGGCCACCATCTTGACACTCACTCCCAAGCTTCTCGTTTTATTCATAAGCCTCCTGTGTGGGACCGTATCAAAAGCTTTGCTAAAATCCAAATAGATGACATCTAGCGCTCTTCCTTGATCCAATTCCTTAGTCACCCAATCAAAAAAGTCGACCAGATTCATCTGGCAGGACCTTCCCTTGGTGAAACCATGCTGCCTCTGGTCCATCAATTCTGCTGCTTGTTGATAGTTCACTATTCTTTCCTTTAGCAATGACTCCATTACTTTTCCCACCACCGAGGTGAGGCTAACCGGCCTGTAGTTTCCAGCCTCCTCTCTGCTCCCACTCTTGTGAAGCGGGACCAATGTCACTCTTCTCTAATCACTCGGCACCACTCCTGATTCCAGGGATCTATTGAACAGGTCACGCAGCAGAGCCACCAGCACATCTCTGAGCTCCCTCAGTATCCTGGGAGGAACCTCATCAGGCCCCATGGCTTTGTCCACTTTCAGTTTTCCTAGCTCTTCCCTTATATTCTCTTCCGTAAACAGAGTTTCATCCATTCCACTCCCCTGCAGTTTCTTGTTAACTAGCGACGGTCCTTCTCTGGTGTCTTCTTTAGTGAACACCGAACTGAAGTATTTGTTTAATATTTCTGCCATTTCTTCATCTGTCTCCACCCATTAATCCTTTTCACCTTTCAATTTCAGTATACCACTTTGGACTTTTCTCCTTTCACTGATGTATCTGAAAAATGTTTTGTCACCTTGCTTTACCTCTTTGGCAATCCTTTCTTCCGCTTGACTTTTTGCTTTCTTGATTACTTTCTTCGTCTCTTTCTTCATCTTAATAGTAAGGAATTGTAAGATGTATGGTGCACACTAGTGGTCCTCTTCTGTTGCAAGGGTTCTGGGGTCTATGGAACCTGGATCTGTAATGCCGGAAGCCTAGATTCACTCACAGTGGAGTCCTCTCCCAGGAATTGCTAGGTAGGATTTGCAGATGACCCTTCTGGTCCTCTTCTGCTGCAAGGGGTGCGGGGCCTCAATTTTTTAGAGATTTTAATTTCTGCATATGTGTTACTTCTGACCTTTGTTCCATATGCCACTGGATTTAATTTATTTACTTTGTGACCATCCTATTTAATTTGTATTTATTCAGTTACTACTAGTTAAATAACAGGTATATACTAAAGTATTACAATTTAAGCATATGAAAGAGGTCAGTCTTTTGTAAAGGCATTAACTGTTGAACAAGAATTTACACCCAGAACTACTTTTAGGGATTTATTTATTTATTTATTTGAAATCTTTTCTATACTGTCGTTAAGTTATTTACCATCACAATGGTTTACAAAAAGGCACATAAAGTAATAGTACCTGTTTAAAATAGATAACACATTATAGACGTGCCAACAATGAGCGGTAACAGGGTTCTTTTAATATAAAACTATTTGTTGAATTTTGTTTGTATGTAGGTTGAAAAGTCTCTTTAGCAGTTCATATATAAGGTTAACATTCTAAGGTGTCTTTTATGGTGGTGAAGAAAAAAGAAAAAAACGAAAAACTATCTGCTTGGTGCTGAGTTACGAGCTTATTTGCTTTCTCCGTTCTCTTCATAAAAAGCCTGTTTAAAAAGCCAAGTTTCTAGACTTACTTTGAAAAGTTTGAAATTTCTCTGTAGTCACATCCACAGTTCACAGATAATAGTGACTCTTAAAAAAGACCCCTGTCACGAGTTGTCATGTCCCTCCTTGACATGCCCTGAAAATTTGATGTAGATAGCATGCTAAACACAAAAGTTATTAGCGACATACATAAGCTTTCTTTCCCTTCAGAAAGTAGAATAAAAAATATAAAATGGATGGTTAGTTGGTTCCCCCTGGACCATTAGATGTTACCCAAAACAATAGAGCCAGATTTTAATAAAATACAGAAAGTTGGGACAAAAATAGGACACAAGGATTGCATCACAGAGACAAGGAAGGCAATTAATCAAACAGTTCAGTCTTTGCCAAAACAGAAAGGTACATGCATGCATTTTGGATATATGGTAGCACGTGCAGGATAACAGTTGAATTAGCACACATTTGAAACCCGCAAGCAGTAGCACCAATCACCTTCACTGCAGCCTTAAGCAAAACAATAAGGAACTGATACAATCTGCTCCCACGCAGAATCAGCCTGCGCCAGCATCTCTTTGATAGAAAGAGAAGAGTTCAACCTTGCATAGTGAGATGGACAGCTCTAAGGATTGCCAAAGAACTACAAGCAGAAAGCCTATGCGTGTTGCAAAGAAAGACACAGCTGCCTCCAATTAGGAACCACAGGCAGGAAAACGAGTGAGTGGGGTCTCCCTAAATAAATCCCAGCAGCTGGAGAGCAGGGACCAAGGACAGAGCAGCAGGAGTTATGTTGCTGGATCTCTCCCTGGGTGTACTAAAGCTATTGCAAAGTAAACCCTGCTGGGACTTAAAATTTGTGATGTAAATTACTGAGTTTTATACTGTTGGAAGTTCAATTGCTAGCTACTTGCCTCATGCCAGCTTATATTGACTCTATATGCTGGCTGCTTTGCAGCCTGCCAAGACTGTCCCTGTGGGGTAGCCTTAGTGAACACTGAGCAAGGAAAGGCTGACTTACTTCAATGGAGAACTGGACATACTGAAAAGTCTCTGAATGTAAGCCTACCCATAGCCATAAAGAAAGGGCAACCTTCAGAGTAAGTGACCATATCATCTATGGTGCAACGAGGTAACTCTTGCCCCTGTGTGTTCCATACCAATACCTTTACAGTAGATGGCTTTGGGCATAATTTTTTTCACTTAAAACAAATCATTTTATCAAATCTCTCTTTATGTTTACATTTCAATAAGACTAAGCTGTCTTTTTCTCCTTCTCCTGTTTTGTCTTCTGATCATGGGGATTTTTTGTTTTCCTATGGTTAAACAAACATCAGGGTTCTTGAAGAGGCTAGATCCTCAGGTACCAAAGCTGCCATTATTCAATATCAGTACTGTTAGGTCAGACACATTGAGGTCCATTTTCAGCCACGGAGCAGCTAGTTAAGTTAGCCAGATATACCTATTTGGCTAACTTAACCAGGATATTCAGTGCTATGGCTGCACCACTAAATATACATAGCTATCTTAATGTTAGCCAGATAAGTATACCTGGCTAACTTTACGATGGCCCTACAGTGCGACCACAGTTAGCCACATAGGTTAAGTGGCTAACTCCAAATATCGGAGTTAGCCGCATAACTTATGCAGTTAACTCTGGCCACCCTGAAACGCCTCCCGCCCGCCCCTGAATTATGCGGCTTCAAATATTGCTGCTTTGCCATTTCAGATGGATATCTTTTCAGTTATTCGACTAAATGGCTTCTGAATATCGGCCTCAGAGTTAGAAAATCAACTCCAAGCTTCCCAAGCAAATTTTCTATTCTCATGATGGAGACTCGGTCTTGGGATGGCCAGAGAAAACGCTGTAAGGATGTCCTTAAGTGTAATTTCATAAAGTGCAAAACTGACCCAACATCATTGGAGCAGTTGGCATTTAAACATTCATCATGGAATTCTAGTGTTACGATGGTGCCCGGTTTCAGCAAGGCATTTGTCATTTTTGTCACTGTTCTACATAGGCAGCTTATAAGCAAACTGAATGCCCTTTCTTTTGTTCCTAAAGTGACTGGGTTAGAAATTGGTTGAGTGGGGAATAAGGGGGTGCAATTCCTCCCTCTTAAACAGCCGGACTACACGGGGATCGTCCCCCTCCGCACTAGGTCTACCGGATCCGTCACCCGTATCTACGTCTGAAGGGACCTCACCCTGATCTGCAGCGGTGTCCCTCGGGGGCAGAGTGGAGTCATTCCCCTACTGGTCGACTGCACCCGCTAGATCCTCCTGAGCCAAAGTTGACCTTCAGTTCGCAGATGGGGACGCTTGGAAACTCCCACGCTCCCATCCTGGGCTCTGCGCTTCGCAAGCTTCCAAGCCAGAAATGCTTCATGCATGAGCAGCAGAAATTCCAATGAAAATCCCCCCGGTCCCGTCTTGTCACTGCTAGAATCAGTGTCCGTGTCTCTCAATTCCTCCGGTCTTGGAGTCTGCGCAGTGGGGGACAGTGGGGGAGGGTCATCCTGGGAGACCTTTTCCACAGGGTGCACAGTAGGGGTTGGGCTCCTTCCGTTAGACCCAGCCGCCGAGCCTGACCTGCGTGCAGACTTATTAGATTTGGTCCTCTTGTCTGCAGCCCCTTCCCCATCCAGTGCACATTTTGTGCACAGTGACAGGGGGACTAAATAAAATGACCATACCCCGCAAGCCTTACAGGATTCCACCAGAGGAGTTTCTGCCATGCTCCTCCTGCAAAAAAGGGCATATAACTCTACCCCCCAGAAGAAAACAGGTGATGCCACCCAGCCCTGGTGACTCCCACCAAAAATGCAGCAAAAATCGGCCCCAGGAATGCTGGGGAGCCACGTGGGAGGTCGAAAAAGAAAAAAAGAAAAAAACAAAATGGCCACCATGGTAAAAATAGCTCCGGAGCTGGTGGTAAAAGTGAGGCAGGGAGCCAAAAAACGTCCTCGGAAGTTCTTACCAGGGCTGAAACACTCTCCCCTCCTCTGCACCACTGGGCAGACTGATTTACCCCGGGAGCCATGGTGAACAGGGAACTTGGAGCTGTTTTTTTTACACAAAAACTTTAACTTCTAGTAACAGAAAAAAATAAAGCCTAAGCTAAGAATAATAGAAAAAAATAATAGAAAAAAACCCCAAAGGGGCTACTTCCCTGTACCGCAGACACTGAGGTGGAGCCTTCGGGTCGCTGAGGGAGCCAATCGCCTGGCTATCAGAGTGTTGCGTCTATCGCTGCTCGACACCCTCACTCCGCCCTCTCTACCTTTGTGGCGACTCCCTCTGGGTCTGATGGACGTTTGCTGCCGCGGCGTCTCCATGCTGTCTCCTTCCGGCGTCCCCGGACCGGCACGATGCTGCGGATCCGCCATGTTCCTGATGACATAGTGCGCGCACGCGTGCTCTCATTGATGTATCAGCAAGGGCGCGAACCTCAGGGGCGTCCCCCAAGATGACGTTATCTGCTTCCAATATAAAAGGTCTCAGTATTCGCTAATGATTTGAGTTAGCAAGGGGGATTAATTGCGGGGATTCATCTGGACCCGCTTCTCTCTACACTACCCTGCCTCGTCGGACTTACCAGGGGTACCCGCTCCTCGGGGGCCTCGCTCTCTTTTCTTTATTTCAGATTGCAGATAATGAACCGGTACTCGCTCCTCGAGGGCCCATGTTTCTAAACACTCTGAAGATTCTCTACTCTCTAGAAGGTATCGCAGGTGCAGACATTTGTGAATTACTATTTCAGATGGCATATAGGAACCGGTACTCGCTCCTTGAGGGCCCATGTTCCTAAACACTCTGAAGATTCTCTATTGCCTGGAAGCGATCGCAGATACAGACATTGTGAGTTACTATTTCAGATTACAGATAGGAACCGGTACTCGCTCCTCGAGGGCCCATGTTCCTAAACACTCTGAAGATTCTCTACTCTCTAGAAGGTATCGCAGGTGCAGACATTTGTGAGTTACTATTTCAGATGGCATATAGGAACCGGTACTCGCTCCTCGAGGGCCCATGTTCCTGAACACACTAAAGATTCTCTACTGCCTGGAAGCTATTACAGATACAGACAATTGTGAGTTACCATCGCTCTCTCAGAGCTTTGCCTGGAACCAGGTACTCGCTCCTTGAGGGCCTAACCCTTTCCAGCTACTGAGCTTCCTCAAGACCTTATGTGAGTTATCATCTAAGTACTGGCTATGTATACAGCATACCCTGTCTACTCACTATTTATAGTTTCTCTACAGCTCAGCAATCCTGGGATCGTGGTTCCAGTACCTGAGGGACTTCAGCCCTGCCGGGCATATCAGCTCACTACTGCCACCTCTGGTGGTTCTACTAACCTGTCTAATAAAAGAATTATCTGTGTCTGTCTCCATACCCAAGCCTAGCCGGTGGTCCCTCTCAGGATATCCTCCTGGGGGCACTGTCATCTGCCATCGGCCCAAGGATCCACCATTCTACATTCTACTACAGCTGAGTGCCCTCTCTAAGCACTCCGCTGGTAACAGATTGTTATCTACTCCCTCTACAGGAGCTGAGCATATCAGATGGCTACTTCTTATCAGATCCATTACAGATTGCTTACTCCGCTCACAGAGCATAACAGTTTGCTAACTCCTCCTTCACAGGAGACTTATTCAACAGATTGCTACTCCCATCTGCTTGCTCCATCCATCAGCATAGCAGATCACAACAGATTGATAACTCCTCCCCTCTGGAGAAGTGATTCCTAACAGATTGTAACACAGAGGACACGGAACCACACGGGCTAGCACCGCCAGGGGTAACCAACCCAGCTCTACCTGAGGGATGGCCCAGACACTGAACCTAGCATCTCAGGGTGCAAGAAAAATCCGTCTTACACAGAGCTGCAGATATACACGACCACCATCTGCTGGAGTCAGAGAAATACTGATGAGCTGCAGGTGGCACACTTGAGATATCAGTGCCTCGAAGCTTTGCTCTCTGATTCCATCTGTTGGTGGGAGTACATAATCCACTGGCCTGGACTGATCTGGGTATGTCCAAGAATGAGATTTTTCTGTGCACAAAAGAGAAACAGGATGATCATATCTGATGATCTTAAGGTAGCCAAACAGGTAGATAAGGTGATGGCAAAAGCCAGAAGGATGCTTGGGTGCATAGAGAGAGGAACAACCAGTAGGAAAGGAGAGGTGATATTACATCTGCCTAAGTCTTTGGAGAGATCTCATTTGAAATACTGTCTACAATTCTGGAGATCGCGTCTTCAAAATAATATAAACCAAACAGAATCGGGAAAGAGCACAGCTATACAAGTGTGTGCCAAGCAGGCATAAATAAGTGCGTACATGTTGCGCAGGTTTCATCATACACCTGCTCATTTTCAAAGCTTCTTGCATGTGTATATGTAGTGATACATAATAAAATGAATGGTTTCAGCCAAAAAAGTGGTAGGGATCTATATTTGTGTTACTGGACATCAGAGACAGCCATATATATCTGAAGGACAACTTTCAAACTCTGCACAGAAGTGTAAAGTTTGCAGGTATTTTTTACCCAAAGACTTTATGCCAATTTGCAAAGGAATAAAGTTCCCTTTGTATATTGAGTTGGAAAATGTTCTTACAGGTCTGCTCCTGATATTTATGTAGGTGCTTTTTCCATTGAAATACACAAGCATATTATTTAAACATAAGAACATGCCATACTGGGTCAGACCAAGGGTCCATCAAGCCCAGCATCTTGTTTCCAACAGTGGCCAATCCAGACGCGCATCCGCACGCATGTTATAAAATCAGGGGTCGGCGCGCACAAGGGGGTGCACACTAGTGCACCTTGCGCGCGCCGAGCCCTCGGGGAGACCAGCTGGCTTTCTCCGTTCCCTCTGAGGCCGCTCCAAAATCGGGGCATGGGAGGGGGCGGTCCGGGGCAGGGTCAGAGGCTCCAGGCACAGCGGCCATTTGCTGCTGTGCCAGGAATCGCGCACCACCAGTTGGCCAGTGCGCGCAACTTACTTCAGCCACAAGGCTGCAATAAGTTTTGAAACAAAAAAAGAAGACAAAAAAGGTAGGGGAGAAAGGGCGGGGGAGGTAGGGGAAGGGAAGGTGGGGTGGGGGGGTAGGGAAGTTCCCTCTGAGGCCACACCGATCTCGGAGTGGCCGGGGAGGGAATGGGGGAAGGTAGCGCGGCTTGGAGCGGGCTCGGTGCGTGTGCTGACCCCAGATTTTAATAACATGCACGCGCCTTTTAAAATCTACCCCTAACTGCACTAACCACATCCCCTGGCAACAAATTCCAGAGTTTAATTGTACGTTGATTGAAAAAGAACTTTCTCCGATTAGTTTTAAATGTGCTACATTCTAACTTCATGGAGTGCCCCCTAATCCTTCTATTATTCGAAAGAGTAAATAACCGATTCACATTTACCCGTTCTAAACCTCTCATGATTTTAAACACCTCTATCATATCCCCCCTCAGCCGTCTCTTCTCCAAGCTGAAAAGTCCTAAACTCTTTAGTCTTTCCTTATAGGGGAGCTGTTCCATCCCCTTTATCATTTTGGTCGCCCTTCTCTGAACCTTCTCCATCACAATTATGTCTTTTTTGAGATGCAAACCAAATGTTAGGAATATTCAAGGTGCGGTCTCACTATGGAGTGATACAGAGGCATTATGACATTTTCTGTTTTATTAACCATTCCCTTCCTAATAATTCCTAACATTCGGTTTGCTTTTTTGACTGCTGCAGCACACTGTACTGATGATTTCAATGTGTTGTCCACTATGATGCCTAGATCTCTTTCTGTCTAATAACTAACCCTGCCAGACTCAGCCCCGAGGAATTACCCTATCTGTGGGTAAAATTACGTGTGTAGTGGCACTACCTGCATGCTTTTACCTGCAGATAGCGTAGGCAATTTTGAAAGATCCCATTTTCTCAGATAAAGTCCCATTTTACCTGTGGAAAAGCTTTGAAAATTGCCTTCTATGGGTGAAATTTTGGTTACTTCTTCAATAAGTGGAACTTGCCTAATACTTACTTGATTATTTCCATTCATGTTAATACTCTAATCTGGTTTGGCATTTTGTGTTGTATTGCTCTATTTGTGGGTGAAAATTGTTTAAAGACAAAGTATTAACCTAGAACTCTTGGAACCTATTTTTTTGTGCTCCTACAGGGTCCACAAGGAAACAAAGATGTTCATGGAGTCGATCAGAGAACAGTCATGGAGTTCACAGAAATCTGGGCACTTCCAGCAAAGTCCAACAATAAGCATTTGAAAAATCCCAAAATGTATTCAGCATAACTTAAAACAGGCAAAGAGCGCAGGGAATGCCCCAATCAATCATTCCTGGTATTCTACAAATGTTTCATAAGTTCCCTTGCCTGGTGTGCCCAGATTTCTCTGACTCTTAGGCATATGTTTTAGTCCTGGTTTGCAGTGGCTTGCAATGCGTGGCACCCTTGTTTGGCTTTTTACATTTTGGACAGCAAAGGTGCTTATAATGGGGATTTATTGTTGATGGCACACCCATTAACAGCAGGAACATAGTATTCACAGAACCTAGACATCTTGTATTGTGATCAGAACAACCTGTGTCAAGGAGCTAAAATAACTTTGAATACAAAGCTGGCAGCCCTGGTGCAAATAAAGAAGTGGATTTCCTACGTTGCTGTAAAATGGCACAGTACCTTGCAGTTTTGCTGAAGGTGAATTACTGCATTACTTACTAAATTGTGGTACTCCAGTACCACAATCTAGTAAATGTAGTGGTAATTTTTAGCGTGTTGCCCTGGCCAGGAAGATCGCACATTCCTGGCTACGGCAATGCAAGATGGTGGTCCTCTCCATCCCAGGGCCTCAACTTTCTAAAGTATTAGTAAAGTCTCCCCCTTCCAGGGGGCACAAGTCCCTAGTCAGATAATAATGTAAAACCATCCCCTCCACCCCCTGCACCTCCACCAGGACCTGAGGCATAATTTTAAAAAAGGCACCCTCCAAGCCCTGCCACAGATAAAAGGGAAATATGCCCCATCCCTCACTACTCTGATCCTCAAATAAACTTACCTTAAAGCCCCTGAGGGTCCAGTGAAGACAAGGGCGATCCGTACTCGCTCCTGCACTGCTCACACCATTTTTCAAAAAACGGTGCTGGTTGGGCTCCTGATGCCCTTTTGCCTTTGTGTGCAGTGGCTGCAAGGAATATCAGGTGTCAACTGGGCCCATTTTGAAAACATAGCACCAGTAGAGCAGGAGAAGGCATTGCTCCTGCCCCCAGCAATATTCCCTCAAATTTTTGAAAGACTGTTTGCACAAACATGGTTGGTTTTTTTTGTGCAACCTTTTATAAGCCAAGTTCAAATTTGTGAACTACAAGCTAGTGTAATGCAAATAATATCGGGATTTCTTGTGCATGCTTTGTTTTGTTGTGTACACAGGGATCACAACCTGTGTGCGTGTGCACACGTTAGGGTTACCAACTGGCTCCAGACTTTCAGGACAGGTTGATCCAGTCCTGATTTTAGCCCATTGCATGCTGGGACTTGTTTTGATTTACCTATTGCATTCTCTAAGAAAATCAAGACTATAAGTACCTGCATGCAGGGGAGTAAAACCAGGACTGGATCAACCTGTCCTGAAAATCTGGAGTCAGATGGCAACCCTAGCACACATAGGGCCAAATTTTCAAAGGGATACGCGCGTACCCACTGAAAACCTGGCCCAAACCCCCCCTGCACACGCACGTAAGTCCCGGGGCTTTCCTGGGGGGGGGGGGGCGTTTCGGGGGGCGTGCCGTGATCCGTGCGTCATCAGGGGGCGTGTCGAGGGGGCGTGACGCGTTCAGCGCGTCATCCGGGGGCCGCACCACAGGCGTGGTTTCGGCCCGGTGGCATGGCCGCGGCCTCCGGACCAGCCCCCAGACCGGAACATGGAGCGCGGCAGCCGACCCGGCGTGCGCAAAGTTACGCCTGCTTCGAGCAGGCGTAACTTTCGTGATAGATGTGGGGGGGGGGGGGTTAGATAGGGCCGGGGGGGGTGGGTTAGGTAGGGAAAGGGAGGGGAAGGTGGGGGGAGGGAACGGAGGCAGGCTGTGTGGCTCGGCGCGCGCAGGCTGCCGATTTTGGGCAACCTTGCGCCCGCCGACCCCGGATTTTAATGGATACGCGCAGCTGCGTGCGTATCTATTGAAATCCCGCATACTCTTGTTCGCGCCTGGTGCGCGATCAAAAGTACGCGTGTGCGCAGATTTATAAAATCTACCCCATATACAGCATAGAGGGAACAGTGGCCCCAGCAGACCTCCACTAGACTTCCACGGATTATAAATTATCTGTGTCTAAGGGTCAAGGGATGGGTACTTCAAGGAGAGACACATTCCTTTTTACCTGGGGCAGAGCTTGAGGGGATACTTTTTTTTTTTTTACTACTTCAGAGATCTAGGTAGAAGTGCAGGGAAGGAGGCTGGTTGTACACCACTTTCTCACCAGGGACTTGCAATTTCCAAGGGGGTCCTTTTACTTATGCCACAAGCCCTTCAAAATCATGCTCGAGTGCATCAGCGTGTGCGTAAGCCCTCTGCTGTTCCCAGGAGAAATGTAGCTACATCTCCAGAGCTTACTGGGAATAACACAATTTCTGCTGTTGAGCATAAGTTGCTTTTTTTTTGCATAATAATGAGCTGTTTTGCATAAAATTGGCATGCAGTGCAGTTCATTTTTGGCCATACAGCAGGCCTCAATTTTCTTGAACTAATGCTATGTTAGGGCAATAACGCATATTCTTGATCAATTAACTCACAGTAATCAGTCAATAATGCGTGTTATTGCCTTAATGCAGCTCAGTAAATCTACCCCAAAATTGATTGGACTGGTGACTACAAGAGTAGTAGTTTCAGACTTTTTTGGCAATGAATCTGTATTACACCTATTCCCAGCCTTTACTTAGCTCTATTCACCTCCAATTAAGGACATTTGAATCTGCCCTGCATCTTTAACCAAGTTCACCTCTAGTAGAAATAAATGAGGAAATCCTGTGGTTCAATGGATTTATGTTTATGTGAAGCCATGTGGCTCACGCCCTTTTTAAATAAGTCAATGTGCTATTAATATTTACTGAGGTAAATAAAATAAGCTTATGTATTTATCCATTCATTTACAAATAAATCCTGAGAAAGTAGGCAGCGTGTGAAAACTTCACCCAGGAACATGTAGGAGGACCAGTGAATTAATAACTTGCATTCCAAGGTCAAAAGCAAGGCAGAAAAGAAGTTCACTATTGCATCTATGCTAGTAGTGGACAAACCAGGCGTCACACACTTCCCCCCAGCCAGTCAGTTTGGTTTTTAGGATATCTCTAGTTTATATGCAAGAAATGTATTTGCATGCACTGCCTCCACTGTATACAAATTGTCTCATGCATATGCAATAAGGACCTAAGGATCGATTTGTGCACCACTGATCTATTATATGCTATAAGATTCACGAGTGCATTTTTTCGGAAATCCACTCCAGTTTGATTTCTAGAAGTCACATGTAAGGCCTAGCATGTGTGGAGAAACTGACTCAGGCACTTAAGGGTGACCTGGGAAAATATGACTGCATCTTGAACCCATACTGGAAATGATGCATACATTCAGCCACAGACTAAACCCGCTATCTTGTTCTGGTAAATAATAAATGCTTGATTTTTCTGTCATTTTCTGATGTGACAAGTGAAGGGCCATCTCCTTGTGAGTTAAGATAGGCAGTATTGTAACGATGTCTCAATTTACATCTGTATATATAAAAATTTTACAGAAAATATATCTGGAGGGGTACTACAAATTTCAGCTGACACATATAGATGTAGTTATATTGCTTGCAATACCCTTCTTTGGGGCAGAGAATACATTATCTGTCTCCTTTCGCTATATTTTACCCTAGGGATGTGCAGAAGGACGCCATATGTTGCATTTGGGATTCGTATTCGTCGGGGGGCAGATACGTTGCATTCGGCAAGGGGACCCCCCGATACGTTCATGCGTTCATTTTTATTTGTTTCCCAGCTAAAATTGAATTAACTACAACCCCCCCACCCTCCTGACCCCCCCCCCCAAGACTTACCAAAACTCCCTGGTGGTCCAGCGGGGGGTCCGGGAGCCATCTCCTGCACTCACACCCTCAGCTGCCGGTATTCAAAATGGCACCGTTAGCCTTTGCCCTTACTATGTCACAAGGGCTACTGGTGCCATTGGTCGGCCCCTGTCACATGGTAGGAGCAATGGATGGCCGGCACCATCTTGTAGGGGACCCTCCTGACCCCCACAAGACTTGCCAAAAGACTGGTGGTCCAGCGGGGGTCCGGGAGCGACCACCTGCACTCGGGCCGTCGGCTGCCATATTCAAAATGGCGCCGATAGCCTTTGCCCTCACTATGTCACAGGGGCCGACCGGTAGGCAATTTGCGAAGCCATATCACACAGTTTTAATGTGGAAATTAACTACACCTTTTTCACTAGCTTGATGGACTCTCTACCTGGGTAACATCAAGCTAGGTTGAGAGAACATTGCACAAATCACATCTTTGTGTGAGTTTTCTCACTCCGAAGGTCATCAAATCTTCACAAGAGTGCACTGTTCTGTTCATATGTCGCACTCTGCATGTCAAAGTGGCCCCTAACCCCTACACCTCACCTCGAGTAGCTAGGTGGGCCTCCTATAGAGGTATAAATACCTACCTAGTATGAGGGCCTTATTGTTACACATGCTGTCCATGGCAGACCCGCAGCACGGCCCTCTCACCTTTCCACAAGGACTCCAGCCTCTGGTTCCTCCTCACTGGGGGTGGTGAGCCGCCAGCTCCGTCTTCGGGCACTTTAATCATCTTTCCTCATTAATTTTAAAGAAAATCTTAATAAACATGTCACCACAAGGGACTTACGTTATAGCTGATCCCAGCTTAACCCAGCATCTCACACAGGTAAAAAGATGGTGCCCAAACACTTTCGTTCACCTTTACCAGAAGTCAGGTACTTATACATTTGTCAGGGATGTCAGACCAGCCAATCAGCACGAACCTACATATACACGGACCAGTCTACTTCTTTGTTAAGCCCCGTAGGAGAGACCGTATATAATTTAAAAATCCATCACTGCTCATGTTGTAGAAGCCTCAAATTTATATTTCCTCCCCGTTCATCCTGTTCAACAACTTCCAAAACTGTACAGAACAGACTCTCAAATGAGTGGACTTGTTCCATGCAATGTTGAACTAATGGCGCTTCTATCTTTTTTCATTTGAGCGCGCTCTTGTGTTCAATCAGTCCCTCCTGAGAGGCTTCTAAGAAAACTAAAAAGTCATGGGATGGGAGGTGATGTCCTTTTGTGGATTACAAACTGGTTAAAAGACAGGAAACAGAGAATAGGATTAAATTGGCAATTTTCTCAGTGGAAAAGGGTAAACAGTGGAGTGCCTCAGGGATCTGTACTTGGACCAGGGCTTTTCAATATATATATATATATATATATATATATATATATAAATGATCTGGAAAGGAATACGACAAACGAGTGAGGTTATCAAATTTGCGGATGATACAAAATTATTCAGAGTAGTTAAATCACAAGCGGACTGTGATACATTACAGGAGGACATTGCAAGACTGGAAGATTGGGCATCCAAATGGCAGATGAAATTCAATGTGGACAAGTGCAAGGTGTTGCATATAGGGAAAAATAACCCTTGCTGTAGTTACACGATGTTAGGTTCCATATTAGGAGCTACCACCCAGGAAAAAGATCTAGGCATCATAGTGGATAATACTTTAAAATCGTTGGCTCAGTGTGCTGCAGCTGTCAAAAAAGCAAACAGAATGTTAGGAATTATTAGGAAGGGAATGGTTAATAAAAGGGAAAATGTCATAATGCCTCCATATCGCTCCATGGTGAGACCTCACTTGGAATACTGTGTACAATTCTGGTCGCCGCATCTCAAAAAAGATATAGTTGCGATGGAGAAGGTACAGAGAAGGGCAACCAAAATGATAAAGAGGATTGAACAGCTCCCCATGAGGAAAGGCTGAAGAGGTTAGGGCTGGAGAAGAGATGGCTGAGGGGGGATATGATAAACATCTTTAAGATCATGAGAGGTCTTGAACGAGTAGATGTGAATCAGTTATTTACACTTTCAAATAATAGAAGGACTAGGGGGCATTCCATGAAGTTAGCAAGTAGCACATTTAAGACTAATCGGAGAAATTTCTTTTTCACTCAACGCACAATAAAGCTCTGGAATTTGTTGCCAGAGGATATGGTTAGTGCAGTTAGTGTAGCTGGGTTCAAATAAATTTTGGATAGGTTCTTGGAGGAGAAGTCCATTAACGGCTATTAATCAAGTTTACTTAGGGAATAGCCACTGCTATTAATTGCATCAGTAGCATGGGATCTTTTTGGTGTTTGGGTAATTGCCAGGTTCTTGTGGCCTGGTTTGGCCTCTGTTGGAAACAGGATGCTGGGCTTGGTCTGATGCAGCATGGCAATTTCTTATGTTCTTATGTTATTGATTATACACTATCAACAACTGGCTTAGAAGGTATGGTATAAAATATAAGTAATACTTAAATAAAAGGATGCAATTGTACCACAATGAGTATACTTTTAGTTGTATAAAGAAGAGGCATTCCTGGGATAAATTTAGGTTGGGGGAAGAAAAAACATGCATTTTCAATTTTGCACCTGTTATTTTCCATGGAAAATGTTCCCACACAAAAGGGAGGTGCAAAAGTCTGTGAGTACTTTGTACCTGTGGCAAGTTTCAAAATCAAAGTGCATGCATACTTTCTCTTTGAAACTTGGTGCAAAGTATTTAAATTAAACCTACCAATGATTTTGTCCTAATGCAGAGAGTTTGAAAATGACCCCTAAACGACACACATAGTAGCATCATTAATGACTTCAAATAAAGACCAAAATGGCCCATTCTGTCTACCTAGTTAATATTTGTCCACTTTGGGGAGATGTGTGTATAAATTCCTATGTGCAACCTATGACCTTTACCTGACTTTTCAGTCTTTTTCCCATCACTGTGCTCTATCTCTCCAATCCATATGCAAAATCTTTTTACGGATGACACTAAGATCTGCAACAGAGTGGACACCCCTGAAGGAGTAGAGAGAATGAGAAAGCTAGAATTGTGGTTGAAAGTTTGGAAGCCAGAATTTAATGCGAAGAAGCACAAAATCATGCATGTCAGATGTGGTAATCCAAAGAAGCTGTGCATGCTAGGGGCCAAGGGAATAATATGCACAGGCCAGGAGAAAGACCTCAAGGTGATAGTGTCAGACGATCTGAAGGTAGCGAAATAATGTGACGAGGTGGTAACTATGGCCAGAGGGATGTTGGGCTGAATTGAGAGAGGCATAACAAGCAGGAAAAGGAGGTGATAATGCCCCTATATAGGTCAATGTTAAGGCTTCACCTGAAGTACTGTGTTCAATTCTGGAGAATGTATGTCAAAAAGGATAAAGACAGGATGGAAGTGGTCCAGAGAAAGGCAACCAACCTAGCATAGCATCTGCACAGAAAAACTTATGAGACAAGACTGGAGGACCTAAATATATATACACTAGAAGAGAAGAAAGAAGGGGAGATATGATAAAGACATTTAAATACCTGAAAGTATTAATAATGCACATGAATCAAATATTTGAACTAGAGGTCATGATATGAAACTCCAAGGGGATAGATTCAGAAGCACTATCAGGAAATATTTTTTGATGAAAAGGGTGGTGGATGCATGGAATGCCCTTTCAGAAGTGGTGGTGAGGATAAGAACAGTTTTGGAATTCAAACAGGCATAGGATAAACACAGATGATCCCTAATGGCTAGAAGATGGAAATAAAGAAATGGGGTAACCTGGGTTAACTTTTGGTATAACATTTCTGCAAGGGAATAACCTGCATGGTATGGCAGTTATAACCTTAAACAGAAGGCATGGCGTAACCTGCAAGGAGTGGCAGTTACAGCCCTAAACGCCTTGCAGGGCAGACTGGATGGACCATTTTGGTCTTTATCAGCCAGATAGGCTTGACCCCAATGTCTTCTTTTGCAGGACAGGAGAAAGGCAGAAGGGGGGGGGGGGTCAGGGGTCGGAGAAGAAAGTGAAGGCCTTGGTTGTCTTTTTTGGGGATGGGATGTTGCCAAAGCTCTTCAGGGAAGTCTGGTTTAGTTCTGGGGGGGTGCAGTTTTTAATGGAAATTTATTTTTTTTTTAAATAAATGAATCAAAATGAAAAAAAAAATCATTCAACTGACTGAAAATAAAATAAAATAATCCCCAAATGAAAAAATGAACTGAAATGAAAATGTTGGGCCTCCACATCTCTTCAGCTTATGTCAAAATTGCTGGATAAGTTTATGTTATCTAGCTATGCTAGCTGGATAATGCTGAAAATCTTTATGTCTGGCTATCAGGGGTCTGATTCATCAAGGTATTTTCCCATAGACACAGAATAGGAGAAATACCTTAGTGAATTAAGCCCTTAGGTAGATAGCTGAATCCAACCTGGAATGCCCTCACTCTGCTCCCGAGTTAGGCAGATAACTGTTGAGTCAAATAAACAGTTATCCAGCTATCTTGTGGCTGAATGGTTCTGAGTATGAACCTCTAAAAATCCGTAAACAATCTCAAAACCTCACTGAGACGCCTTACTAGTCATGTTTTGAACATAAAGGCATATTCTCACATGGTCCAGTCATGCTTGAAAAGGGGAACAAATCAATTTTCTCTTTTAAAAGCTGAATTAAAATACCACACAGCTCTCTAATCCCACCCGCTTGAGCAGGCAGAACCCCACGACTGCAGCCAAGCACACAGGTGGTACTACAGCAAAGTAATATGCTCTAAGTCCTACACTTTCTACAGGAGTCAAACCAGGGCACCTACTAATGGAGATCATAAGGGGTCACCCCATAGATAATTTTGTATGGCTGTTTGCCGAATTGCAGAGAATTTGTGTGTGCGCTTGAAGTCTTCCTGAATTAATTTTCTAGTCTGCTGTTACAATCCATTTCATTGAACAGCTGAAATAATAATACTATCAGACTCCTGGTGCATCTATAGTGTTGATACACCATGGTTGTCTCCTTTTGAGATTGTGTTTTCATCCACTTCATCATTAAGGATCTCTGCAGGATTCATGGAAAGCCTTCTGCCAAGCTGACGCAAACCCTATAAGGGCTCCTGCTTTCTTCAAGAAAAAAAGTGGTGGAAGTAAAAAGCCAGTGTAACCATTTACGTTTTCATTGAAGATCCTGTGAATTCTATTCTCATATTCAGGATGAAGTTTCATGTTTCACGTCTAACCAAGCAGGCCTCAATACAGTTTAAAAGAATGTTTTGACTGGCTTAGTGGCTTGGCAGCAGCACCATTGTTTATGAGCCACAGACCTGAGAACATCATCAGGGATCAATTCACTTCATGGGCAGACAGACTTAAGCTGCATCACAGAGAGGTTGTTCTCACTGGGAACAAGGTGATGGTCTCAAATGAGACCAGTACTTCCCGCTGACAGACTAGTACTTATAAAGAAAGAAAAATAGTAAATAAATGCAGCCAGTGACAAAGGGGAGTTTATAAGATCTCCCTGCAAATTTCAGAAAAAGGCCCTTCCATGTTGCTCCAGGCTCCCTTACCATACTCCCCATTCTCTCTCTCTCTCTGCAAGTAACAAAATAAAGAGCTTGTGCCATAGTCTCTAAACTCCTGGTCAGTCACAACTGAATGTATAGAATTGAGGACAGAAACTGATAGCAGCTGTACCCCTCTGTCCTGGTTACTTCTCAGAGAGTAATGTGCCATGGTGCTTCAGGCAGTATGATGTTCAACTGTCTACTTGTCCTACTCCATTCAGCAAGACTTCAGGTCCTAGTACATGATTGTCATAGTAACATAGTGAATGACAACAGAAAAAGACCCAAGTGGTCCATCTGGGCACCCAGTCTGCCCAGCCAGTAGTAACTGCTGTACTGTGCATGCTATCCCTATACCTTTTGTTAATGGTAGTAACTGCCACTGCAAGCAGGTTACCCCCTGCCTTCTGTTAAGAGTAGTAATAATTGCCACTTCGTGTAGGTTACTACAGTTAACACAGGTTACCTTTTTTTTTTTTTATTTCTGTCCTTTAGCCATTAGGGATCGTCTGTGTTTAACCCATGCCTGTTTGAATTCTAATACCACTCTTGTCTTTACTACCTCTTCTGGGAGGGCATTCCATGCATCCACCGTGAAGAAATATTTCCTGACATTGTTCCTGAGCCCACCCCTTTGGAGTTTCATATAATGATTCCTAATTCTACAGCTTTCTTTCCATTGGAAAAAGCTTGATTCTTGTGCATCATTAATATTGTGGCAGTGTTCCATAATTGGGGTTCCTGATCTCCTAAGCTTGCATTATCCTGGGAGCCTGTATTGGTAAAGACTTTAAGACCAATCTATTAAAATTATGTCTCAGACCTGCCAAAGGGACTTCAACACTGCCCAGCCCACTAGATGTCCCCTGCTGCGAGAGGAGAGATTCTGGAGGAACGTTTTGTATGTTAGACACAGGATTTATTTGCATTTGCATGAAGTTTATGCCCCTGCACACCCCTTTGTGCACCCCTTCGTGCAACCCTTAGTGTTAACCATTCCCTTGTTTTTATCTCCCTTGTTAACAATTTCCATGTTTATTATTGTTAAATGTATTGACAAAGGAAAAGCTTGATTTCCTGCATTTTTTGTTGTAATGTAAACCGATGTGATATGTAAAACCGAACACCGGTATTTAAAAATAAATAAATAAATAAATATATGGTTAACCAGGCACCTTACAGAGTAAAAAGACCACATGACCTTGAGGAACCTATGAGAGCTGGTCAGCAACCAAGAAGGAATAGAAAGAGCTGTTGAACATATCAGGAGTTAAACAAAAGGTAAAAAAAAGACAAGTCTTTGTCTGCCCAGGTTTTCTGGGGAGTGGCTAGAGCTGAGCAGCACTAGAGGAAAGGCAACTTCCTGGTAGAAACTGGTTGCTGCCCAGGCAGGAGAGACCAGGAAATCTCCTGAAAGCACGAGAAGAAGATTGCTGGTGTCACAGCTGGCAAACAGACCCAGTGCTCTAGAGCTGGAGTTGAAGTGCAACGCTGGACCTCCCTTGTTGTGCTGAAAGATCTCCCTTAGTGTCCTGGCATGTATCTCATCACCCAAACACTCTCTTCTTTAAACAGAGTTGTAGCTACCATACTCCCATCTCTTCTGCACTCTTGCCAACCAGTAACTGTCTTCTTCAGTGAATACCGAACTGAAGTATATAATATTTCTGCTTTTCCTAATTTTTCCCCACATAATGACCCATGTCTCCTTTCAATCTTACATCACCACCTCTGGCCTTCCTCCTTTCTCTGATGTATCTGAAAAATGTTTTGTCACCTCACTTTACCTGTTTGGCAATCTTTTTTTTCCAACTGAATTTTTGCTATCCTAATTTCTTTTCTTGTTTTTTTCAGCTTGAATAGATATTCTTTCCTGTGTTCCTCTTTTTGAGTTCCTTCATGGTTTTTGAATACTGATCTTTATTTTTTCAACCATCTCCTTGGAGAATCGTATACATTTCCTTTTCCTCTTGCCTTTATTTACTTTTCTTATAGAAAGATTTGTTGCCTTTATTGTAGCTCTTTTTATCTTATGCCCGTCCATTTTCTCCCAGTTTTCTAGCTCCTTCTCAAGGTTTTTCCTCATTTTAACAAAGTCTGCATTTTTGAAATCCAGGACTTTAATCTTCATGTGACTGCTCTTCATTTTGGCTGCTATATCAGACCTCATGTCTGATGATCACAGGTGTTCTGGTGGTCACCTGCACAAACAGAGATACGATCTCCGTTTGTGAGCATCAGATCCCCTCGTGCATTCCATCACCATTTGTCTGAGCAAAGCCCCTTGAAGAGTATCCACAGTCTCCCTACCTCTTAAGGATTCTGCTGCAGGGATATTCCAAATACATCTGGCAGATTAAAATCTCCATTGAGCAATATTTCTCCCTTCCTTCCCACATTTTAGATACCTTTGGCCAGATCTCTGTCTAGTTCTTCTGTTTGACTCGGAGGGCTGTAAACCATACCAGGGTAAATGGAAGTGCCTTCTTTTTTTTTTTTTTTTTTTTAAAGAAAGCCTACAGTGCTTCTTCCTTTCCCTATGCACCCTGCATTTCAGGTACTAGAATAAAACTTTTGACATAAAAAGCTGTTAACTCGTTTTCTGTCCTCTCTATCCTTCCTTAGCAGATTATAGCGAGGGATTGCTGTATCCCATTCATGAGACTCACTGAATCATGTTTCTGTAATGGCAACAATATCCAAATCCACCTCCATCATTATGGCCTGCAGATGGTTAATAGATGTCTGGTGAAGAGCTCTGGGGTCACTTGTACCAGTGATAGTGCCAGTGAGCAATTTATCAATGTAATTTCAAAACATACCATTTCCTGCTTCTTAGGAAGCAATACAGTTTCAAAAAATGCTGAGTGCTTTACTTAGGTGACAAAATAAATTTAGGTGGATTTTCAGCCAAATAGGTACCTAAGTTTTCAGTTTAAAATTCACCTTAATCTAAGTGGAGAAAACATGACCATTTTGATTTAAGCCTGCTATTGGGATACCTAAATTTGGGCATCAAAAGGCTATAATAGTGATCTATAAAATAGTGGGAGCAATTTTCACCAAACTGCCTAGCAGCAAGGTACCACAGATACTTTTGTCCCTACTATCTCTGTGGGTGGAGATACAGGATAAAAGTACGCATGTAGGTTTGCAAATTTAATTCTAGGCACATCATTTAATCCCCTAACCTATTTATGCCCCCAAGAACGCCTCTTTTTATTACAACTAAAATATGCATGGCTGTAATTTGAAAAAGTATTTATATGAGTAAAACTGGGTTTTACACATGTAAAGCAGAGATGCTTACCTAAAACAAGTGTTCTCCTAGCACAGCAGGATGTTAGTCCTCGCACATGGGTGACATCATCGGATGGAGCCCAGCGTAGAAAAGATATGTCAAAGTTTCTGGAACTTTTATTAGGCACACAGCATGCCCAGCATGTCCTAATCTACATGGCCACGTGGGGTCCCTCTAGTCTTGTAACATAGAATCATGATAAAAATAAAAAATGAGAAACCCAATTCCGCAGGGTGGCGGACAGGTTTCATGAGGACTAACATCCTGCTGTCCTAGGAGCACATCTGTGACAGGTAAGCAAATCTGCTTTCTTCTAGGACAAGCAGGATGGTAATCCTCACACATGGGGTAAATCCCTAGTTACAGGCTGCTCCCCAACACAAAAGGGGTCCAACAGACACCTAACCAGGTGCCAATGGACTCAACAACACTGGTGCTGTTGGTAACAGAGGGGAAGATAGCCTGAACCCAAACAATGGGCCCTAGGTCAGGAGAGCTGGGTTCTACACCTCTGACAGGTTCCGGAGGACAGACTGGCCGAACCTTCTGTCATGTCAGCCATCACTATCTAGACCAGTGGTTCTCAACCTTTTTTCTGTCGGGACACACCTGACAGATGGTTCTCACATGCGTGACACACTGACCCATGATCGTCACAGGGCTAGATGTAAATGTACAGTTTGCATCCACGGGAACCCCCCTGATCCACAATAATGGATGTAAAGCAGAATTATGACATTACCCATTCAACTCACTCTACAAAAAAGATATTCTGGTTCTGGTGTCATCTCAGTAACAGCAACTCAAACTCCTTCTACTTTCAGGCTCAATAGCCCTACTTATGAAAAGACAGCAGTTTACCACCAATGCATGTCCTCTTGAGAAAACGCAACAAATAAGACTGATAAAACACTTACATGCTAGTAAAATATCTCTGTAACAGACACAGAACCGACCTAACATACTCCCAGGATCTGTAGTAATGCACATAAACTAATCCACACACAGTTACACCTGTATTATGGAATACACTCAAACAGGAGCAACCCTATCTATGAAAAGGCAACACTACAAATATTAAATCAGGCCCTAAAAACCAATACACCTCTTATTAGGAAAACAGAACTAGCAAGCAGCTATAGATCCCCACACAGAAATAATTGTAAAACTATACTAATAAGCAGAATAAATGTTTCACAACAACTATGAACAGAATAACATCCAACAATTAAAAACTCATAAAAACTATTAAAAATTCTCCAAACACCAATAAAATATTTCAAAAAAAGCAGACACATCACATAATATTAAATAATTAAAATAGCAGTCAATCAAGAAAAATAAACTTAAAAAGCCACCTTTACTTACCCCCTCCAGCAGTTCTCCTACTCCTCTTCCATGCAGGCTGTAGCACACACCAGAAGCAGCAGTAGTGGCTAAGCTCTATACTCATGGTCCTCTTCCTTAGGGCCCATGTCTCTCACACACACACACACCATACCAGTCATGCCCCCATGACCAGTTTCTGTCTCTCACACACCAATCATCTCCCAGTCTTTGACAAACACACCAGTCACCTTCCTGAACAGTTTCTCTCATGCCATACACACACACACAGGCTTCCCACTCCCGTGTTCCACTTACATATATGGGCTTCTCACTTTCATAATCACTTTCTCTTTCTCACATACACTCACCAGTTCTCACTCCCATGCTTGTTCTCTCCACATGCACAGGCTTCTCATTCCCATAATCACTTTCTTTCTCTCCCACATACACACACACCAGTCACCTGATCTCTCTCATGCATACACACACACACACAGGCTTCCCACTCCCATGTTCTCTTTCAGATATACAGGCTTCTCACTCCCATGCTGTATCTCACACACTCCCAGCTTTCTCACTCCCATGCTCACTCTTCACATGCACAGGCTTCTTATTCCCATAATCACTTTCTTTCTCTCTCTCACATACACACAAACACACACCAGTCACCTGATCTCTCTCATGCATATACACACACACATAGGCTTCCCACTCTCATGTTCTCTTTCAGATATACAGGCTTCTCACTCCCATGCTGTGTCTCACACACACACAGGTTTCTCACTCCCATGCCCACTCTTCACCTGCACAGGCTTCTCATTCCCATAATCACTTTCTCTCTCTCTCTCTCACACACACCCATCACCTGATCTCTCTCATGCATACACACACACAGGCTTCCCACTTCCATGTTCTGTCTTACATACACAGGCTTCTCCCTCCCATGCTGTGTCTCACACACACCCAGGTTCTCACTCCCATGCTCACTCTCTTCACATGCACAGGCTTCTCATTCCCATAATCACTTTCTCTGTTACACACACACACACACGCCCAGTCTCTCTCTCATTTCCATGCTCGCTCTCCACGTGCACAGGCTTCTCATTCCCTGAATCACATTCTCTCTCTCACATTCACATACACACCAGTCACACCGTCACCTTACCAACCAGTCTCTCTCATATACATGCACACACACAGGCTTCCCACTCCCATGCTCTCTCTCACATAATCAGGCTTCTCACTCCCATGCTTTCTTTCACATACACCCCCACAACACCAGGCTTCTTACTCCCATGCTTTCTCACATACCCATATTTCTCACTTCCATGCTTTTTCTCTCTCTCTCTCTCACACACACACACACACACACACATCCCTGACTGTCTCACACTCTCACATACACATCAGTCATCTCCTTGAGCAGTCACTTTCATTGTCTCTCACATATACACATACATCAGCTCTCTGACCAGTTTCTCTCAATCACACACATACTCCCGATCAAATACATTCTCTCACTTACACACAGGCTCTCAATCACACACATTCTCTCACTTACACACAGGCTGGCTGGCTGCTTCTCTCTCTTTCTGTCACTCACTTCCTCTCCCCCCCCACCACCGAGCACAAACGGTAGCTGCACCTCCTCCTCCAGCCCCCGCAGGCCAAGAAGGAAGAATTCCATCGATCGCGGGAGGCTCATGCTGCTCTCTCCTTTCCCGATTACCGTCTGCTGCAATAGCTTGGGGGCTGATGCAGTGGCGTAGCCAGAATTGATTTTTTGGGTGGGCACAAGGTTAACATGGGTGGGCTGTAGGCATGCAGGTCTACTAGTTGTTTTTTTACTGATAAATAATGCCAAATTATGCAGCATAGCATTCACATCTACACCTAAGTATGAGGTTTACTTAATGATACAAACATAATTCACGGTGATTTGTGTTACTTTAGCCTTCTTATTATTACGATTTTATACACGGCTCCTACCTGTCCATAAATTTTGAGAGAGCGGTTGTGTTGCTTATATTTAAATTGCTAACATCTCAAAATATAGATATATATTTTTACCTTTGTTGTCTGATCTTTGTATTTTTCTAATCAGTTGGTCCTGGTCTCTTTTTCCCATTTTTTCCCTTATAGCTCATTTCCTAATTCCTTTTCAGTGTCTTTCTTCTATTACTGTCTTCTTCCCTTCCACACACACACACACACACACACACACATACACGCTTTCTCTCACAGACTCCCTCTCACACACTCAAGCTCTCACTCTCATATGCTCTTCCCCCCCCCCCCCCACAAACTCACATTCTCTGCAGACACACATACAAGTTCTCACTTTCTCACCCCTCCCCAGGCTTATATTCTTATGCACACACAGACGCACATCCAGGCACCCATTCTCACCCACACACATAAACCCAGACTCCCATTCTCACCCACAAACCCATGCTCCCAGTCTCACCCACACATATTCAAGCTCCCATTCTCATCCATACATATACACATTTAAGGTCCTATTCTCACCCACACATACACACATTCAAGCACCCATTCTTATCCACATATTCAAGCTTCCATTCTCACCCACCCACAAACCCAGGCTCCCATTCTCAACCACACATACACACATTCGAGCTCTCATTCACCCACATATTCAAGCTTCCATTCTCACCCACATACACACCCAGGCTCCAGTTTTCACCCACACACACTCCCATTCTCATCCACACATACACATTCAAGCACGTGCACAGCTTCCGCTTTCTCCCCCAGAGCAGTAAGATCAGCTGCTTCTCCTCCTGCCACCGGACTCCTGCTATCTTCGGGCGTCCGAACTTCCTGTCGGGGGGGGGGGGGTAGCGGAAGCGCAGCGCACAACGTCCGCTTCCTCCCTCCCCCCCCCCAAGCAGGAAGATCGGTGGACCATACGGCCCGACGCCCGAAGATAGCAGGAGGCCGGTGGCAGCAGGAGAGGCAGCTGATCTTCCTGCTTTGGGGGAGAAAGCGGAAGCTGTGCGCGGCGCTTCCGCTCCCCCATCCCCAAACAGGCCCGAAGATAGCAGGAGAACGGGTGGCAGCAGGAGAGGCCAGCTGATCTTCCTGCATTGGGGGGAGGAAGCGGAAGCTGCGCGCGGCGCTTCCGCTCCCCCCCCCCCCGAACTGGAAGACCGGTTGGCCATACGGCCGCAGCAGCGCTACTGGGCAGATGCTGTAGCGGCCGCTGCTAGTTTATCACGCGGCACGGCCTTTCTTCTTCCCGCGCACCACTTCCTGTTCCGGGTCCGGGGGGGGGGGGAGAATGCAGGCGCGGGAAGAAGAAAAGGCCAGCCGCGGATGCCACAGCTTTTTTTTTTTTGCACCGCTGCCGTTCCCGCTGGGCTTGAACGTGCTGATAGCCCGGCGGCAACGGCAGCAGGGAAGAACAAGCAGCGGGAGGGACCGGGAGCCACGCGACACACCTGCCGGTTCTTGGCGACACACTGGTGTGTCGCGACGCATGGGTTGAAAACCGCTGATCTAGACAGTAGTGTGATGTAAATGTGTGGTGAGAACTCCACGTCACAGCCTTGCAGATCTCCGCCATGGAAACTGCTCGCAAGTGGGCCACCGATGTTGCCATGGTTCTGACAGAATAAGCCTTGACTTGACCCCCAAGATGCAGTCCTGCCTGGGTATAACAGAAGGAGATGCAATCTTCTAGCCAATTGGATAGTGTCTGTTTGGCAACGGCAACGCCCAATCTATTCCTATCAAAAGAAATGAAAAGTTGGCTGGACTGTCTACGGGCTTCAGTCCTCTCCAAGTAGAAGGCTCTTGCAATCCAATTTGTGCAGTGCTCATTCACCTTGGTGCAAAGGGGGCCTGGGAAAGATTGTCGGCAGGACAATTGACTGGTTAAGATGGAAATCCGTGACCACCTTAGGCAGGAACTCAGGGTGCGTACGCAAGACCACCCTGTCATGATAAAACTTTGTATAAGGTGGATAAGTCATTAAAGCCTGGAGCTTGCTGACCCTGTGTGCTGAAGTGACTGTCACCAAAAATATGACTTTCCAGGTCAGGTACTTCTGGTCATGGGAGCACAGTGGCTTAAAAGGAGATTTCATCAGCTGAGCAAGTACCATGTTGAGGTCCCAAGACACAGCAGGAGGCCTTAGGGAAGGCTTCAACTGAAGCAGGCCCCGCATGAAGCATACAACTATGGTCTGTACAGAAATGGGCACACCATCTACACCTTGGTGGTATGCTCCAATAGCACTCAGGTGAATCCTAATGGAGTTGGTTTTTAAACCAGCCTCCGATAGGTGCAGAAGGTAGTCAAGCAGTTTTTGTGTGGAGCAGGAGAAAGGATCTAGGGCAGGGATGGCAAACTCTGGTCCTCAAGGGCCACAAATAGGCCAGGTTTTCAGGATAACCACAAAGAGATAGTTTTGCATACACTGGAGGCAGAGCATGCAAAATTATCTCATGCATATTCATTGTGGTTATCCTGAAAACCTGGCCTGTTTGTGGCTCTTGAGGACCGGAGTTTGCCACCCCTGATCTAGGGCCTTTTGCTCACACCACATAGAAAACCTCCTCCACTTTAGTCCATAGGACTTCCTAGTGGAAGGCTTTTGAGAAGCTTCTAGGACATGAGACATCTTCAGAAAGATCACACGGCTGTACTGGAAATGCTGTTTTCCCACCACAAATGTGTGATACTTCCTGTGACTGGGAAGAGTGTAGGCGTCCTTTAAATTGAGGGAGCATAGCCAGTCCCATTTTTGCAGGAGGGGAATCAGGGTGCCTAGGGAAACCATCTTGAACTTTTCTGAGAAACTTGTTCAAGGCCTTCAAGTTTAGGAAGGGACAGAGCCCCTGCACTCTTTGGAATCAGGAAGTACAGAGAGTAGAATCTTTACCCTAGTGGGACAGGCTCGACCGTTCTGGCCGCTAAGAGGATGGAGAGCTCCTGAATGAGTACCTCCTGATGTACTACTGGCCCCCAAAATGGGCAAGGAGGAGAATTTGGCAGGACACCCAATAGGTTCAATCGGTACCCCTGGCAGACGATGGACAGAACCCACTGGTCTGAGGTTATACTGGGCCACTGGCTCGCGAAGAACCATTTATTTCAAGTTTATTTCAAGTTTTTATATACCGGTATTCATTTTCACATCATATCGGTTTACACGCAACGGTTTAAAAAAGTGAAGAGATACATAGAACCAGTAGAGTTAACACAAGGGCAGGAAGATTAAGATAGGTAACAGCATTAAATATAATTCAAACAGGGTTGTAGTATTTACAATTTTTTCAGGAAGCGGTAAGGTTGAATTATTTACAAATGTGCATCTGCAAAGTCCCTTCCAAGCTCTTCCTAAAATCAGGGCTGCACAGGATGGGTGCAGATCCAGTTTCTGTACATGAGGCAGTTTGCACTCCTGACGCTGCCATCAGTCAGGTAGGCACAACCCGGTTCCTGTGAAATGCTAAACGTGTTATTGAATTCCGATCCATTCGTCCATCTCCACGGCTGCCCCTGACCCAGGATGTCCAATGTCTTGGGTACAGGCGGCTGGCTGATGCTCCCTATGATCCAGTCAAAACCCCCATCCCGGGATTTGGCTGGGATGCCGGCTGGGGCTTGGGAGCCCATGGCTGCCTGGGTCAGCTGTGAGAGCTCACTTTTTGGGAATAAGAGCAAGGGAGCTGGAGGATAGTTCTTCCTCTGGCGGTAGAAAGACTTCCTCATGCCGTACCTCGCCAACCTCCTGGTTGGAGAGGGCAGGTCTGAAGTGCTAGCGGAGACTTGTTGGAGGGTCTCTTGATGATCCTGAAACTTGGCCACCACATCCCTCACCTTATCTCCAAAGAGATTCTCTCCTGTACACAGCAGGTCAGTGAGTCTTTTCTGTATCTATGATTGGAGATCTGAAGCCTGCAGCCATGCCATTCTGTGGGTGCCAATTCCCGCTGCAGAGACTCTCGCTGCCATCTCAAAACCATTGTAGGTAGAATGCACCTCATGTTTTCCACACTCCGCGCCCTGATGTACTAGGAACAGGAAGATATCTTGCTGCTGTTGAAGTAGCCGCTCAGCTACCTCTTGCACCTGCTTCCAGAGGTTGCGAGAGTATTGGCTCATGTAGAGCTGGTAGAAGGCAATGCAGGCAATGAGCATAGCTCCTGAAAAACTTTCCTCCCAAGGGCATCCAGTGTTCTGTGCTCTCTCCCCGGGGGTGCCAATTCATGGGTCCAAGAGCACTTGGCCTTCTTGAGAGCGGATTTGACCACTACCAATTGGTGTGCCAGCTGATGCTTCTCGAATTCAGTAGCATGTTGAACAAGGTAAACCCCGTCCACCTTCCTTTTAACAGGAGGAACCATGAAAGGATGCTCCCAAATCCTCAACAGCAACTCCTTAAAGATCTCGTGGACCAGGACCACACAGTCTCTTAAGGAGCCTCCACAAACTGGAGGATCTCCAACATTTTGTCCTGGGTGTCCTCCTCCATCATTAAGTGAAACAGGATGGCTTCCACCATCACCCGCAAAAATCCTGCGAAGGTCAGGTCCTTAGGGGGAGACCCCCTTGCTTCTCTGGAGGAGAAGGCTCTGAGGGGAGACCCACTGAGGCCTCTGAGTAGGATTCTGCTGTGTCATCCCCCCAGGGTCATAAGGCACCTCATCCTCGCTGTAATCCACAAGGGATGGGGCCCTAGGTGCTTGGCCTTCATCCAGGGGTCTAGGCACAGATGGCACTGGTGCTGCACCCAGAAAAGCTGGCCAAGGGACTACAGGTGCGTCTATATTGGATGCTCACAAGTTGGGCGCATCGGCCGTCCGGCCTGCCCCATGCGTACTGTCAGTCGAGAAGGGAAGATGGCGCCGACTTCCCCCGCATGTAAGATGGCGCTTCTGAGGGTCTCCACATGTCTGGACTCCTGCACCTGATCGGGGCCTAGCCCAACCAAGGCTACTCAACCCAATTGGTGCTCCCTTTTTACCTCGCTGGAATAAAAACAGAATCGAGCCCTGGAGACCAGAGACCTTAATTTAAGGTTTTCTGCTTACCAGAAACAGGGTTCTTTATAGACAGCAAAATAAATTAGCTATGTTTAATACCCACTTGCCTCCCTGGAGAGTTGACTTCCTATCTATAGCTAAAACTAAGTTCTACAATCGACTGAGGGACTCATAAGGTAGTGCGGGCTTGGGTACTCCCATGCACACTCGGTGATAAAACTTTGCTGCGCTAGAGAGATATGGTGGTTCGGGCCTCTCCCTCCTCAGTGTCTCTCTGAGTCCCTTTCCTCAAGTATAGACTTCCCTTCAAGTCTGTCATTCCCTCACATCTCCTCTTCCATTCTTTCCTCTTTCCTCTCATATTCTCTCCACACTTCCTTCCTCTAGCCTCTATCTCTCGCTCCTGTCTTTCCTTCTACAGAAGCACAGTACATCTGCAGGAGAGATGCTGGTACCTGCTGGCCTACAGAAGAGAAGCCAGTTGGAGTAGATGTCAATCAAGGGGATGAAGGGAATGATTCCATGGCAAGTGACAAATTCTGCATCAGCTACCACAGCATCACGGTAATTTAGGGTCTTTGTGTATAAGAACAGAATAACACTCACAGGAGTATAGTTGTAGCAGTATAAGAATGACTAGTGCTTATAAGGATAGCTCAATATAGCTTTATGGAGCAATTGGTTCAGGAACCGACGAGAGAGGGAGCAATTTTAGATCTAATTCTCAGTGGAGCACAGGATTTGGTCAGAGAGGTAATGGTGGTGGGGTCGCTTGGCAATAGTGATCATAATATGATCAAATTTGAATTAATGACTGGAAGGGGGACAGTAAGCAAATCGATGGCTCTTGTGCTAAGCTTTCAAAAGGGAAACTTTGATAAATTGAGAAAAATTGTTAGAAAATAACTGAAAGCAGCAGCTACAAAAGAAAAAAGTGTGCAAGAGGCATGGTCATTGTTAAAAAATACCATCCTAGAAGCACAGTCCAGATGTATTCCACACATTAAGAAAGGTGGAAAGAAGGCAAAACGCTTACCGGCATGGTTAAAAGGGGAGGTGAAAGAAGCTATTTCAGCCAAAAGATCTTCATTCAAAAATTGGAAAAAGGATCCAACAGAAGAAAATAGGATAATGCATAAACATTGGCAAGTTAAATGTAAGACATTGATAAGAGAGGCTAAGAGAGAATTTGAAAAGAAGTTGGCCGTAGAGGCAAAAACTCACAGTAAAAACTTTAAAAAATATATCCAGAGCAGAAAGCCTGTGAGGGAGTCAGTTGGACCGTTAGATGATCGAGGAGTTAAAGGGGCACTTAGAGAAGATAAGGCCATCGCGGAAAGATTAAATGATTTCTTTGCTTTGGTGTTTACTGAAGAGGATGTTGGGGAGGTACCCGTCTCGGAGAAGGTTTTCATGGGTAATGATTCAGATGGACTGAACCAAGAAGATGTGGTAGAGCTGATTGACAAACTGAAGAGTAGTAAATCACCTGGACTGGATGGTATACACCCCAGAGTTCTGAAGGAACTGAAAAATGAAATTTCAGACCTATTAGTAAAAATTTGTAACCTATCATTAAAATCATCCATTGTACCTGAAGACTGGAGGAAAGCTAATGTAACCCCAATATATAAAAAGGGCTCCAGAGGCAATCCAGGAAATTACAGACCGGTTAGCTTGACTTCAGTGCCAGGAAAAATAGTGGAACGTGTTCTAAACATCAAAATCACAGAACATATAGAAAGACATGGTTTAATGGAACAAAGTCAGCATGACTTCACCCAAGGCAAGTCTTGCCTCACAAATCTGCTTCACTTTTTTGAAGGAGTTAATAAACATGTGGATGAAGGTGAACCAGTAGATGTAGTGTACTTGGATTTTCAGAAGGCGTTTGACAAAGTTCCTCATGAGAGGCTTCTAGGAAAAGTAAAAAGTCATGGGATAGGTGGTGATGTCCTTTCGTGGATTACAAACTGGCTAAAAGACAGGAAACAGAGAGTAGGATTAAATGGACAATTTTCTCAGTGGAAGGGAGTGGGCAGTGGAGTGCCTCAGGGATCTGTATTGGGACCCTTACTTTTCAATATATTTATAAATGATCTGGAAAGAAATATGACGAGTGAGATAATCAAATTTGCAGATGATACAAAATTGTTCAGAGTAGTTAAATCACAGGCAGATTGTGATAAATTGCAGGAAGACCTTGTGAGACTGGAAAATTGGGCATCCAAATGGCAGATGAAATTTAATGTGGATAAGTGCAAGGTGATGCATATAGGGAAAAATAACCCATGCACAATGTTAGGTTCCATATTAGGTGCTACAACCCAAGAAAGAAATCTAGGCATCATAGTGGATAACACATTGAAATCGTCGGTTCAATGTGCTGCGGCAGTCAAAAAAGCAAACAGAATGTTGGGAACTATTAGAAAGGGAATGGTGAATAAAACGAAAAATGTCATAATGCCTCTGTATCGCTCCATGGTGAGACCGCACCTTGAATACTGTGTACGATTCTGGTCGCCACATCTCAAAAAAGATATAATTGTGATGGAGAAGGTACAGAGAAGGGCTACCAAAATGATAAGGGGAAAGGAACAGCTCCCCTATGAGGAAAGACTAAAGAGGTTAGGACTTTTCAGCTTGGAGAAGAGACGGCTGAGGGGGGATATGATAGAAGTGTTTAAAATTATGAGAGGTCTAGAATGGGTAGATGTGAATCAGTTATTTACTCTTTCGGATAATAGAAAGACTAGGAGGTACTCCATGAAGTTAGTGTGTGGCACATTTAAAACTAATCGGAGAAAGTTCTTTTTCACTCAACGCACAATTAAACTCTGAAATTTGTTGCCAGAAGATGTGGTTAGTGCAGTTAGTATAGCTGTGTTTAAAAAAGGATTGGATAAGTTCTTGGAGGAGAAGTCCATTACCTGCTATTAATTGAGTTGACTTAGAAAATAGCCACTGCTATTACTAGCAACGGTAACATGGAATAGACTTAGTTTTTGGGCACTTGCCAGGTTCTTATGGCCTGGATTGGCCACTATTGGAAACAGAATGCTGGGCTTGATGGACCCTTGGTCTGACCCAGTACGGCATGTTCTTAGGTTAAAGAAAACAGACATCCATTGAATCAAACCTTATACACATATAGATATATAGAGACTGATATTCAAATGGTTTGTCTGGGTAACTGAGTTAACCAAAAAACAGTGAGGTTTACAGTAAATTCCTTTTAGCCAGATAAATCATTACCAGCTAAAATTGAACCAGCCAAAAAGAGGCAGAGCAGATGGTATGATTAAACTTTAGTTTATGATGATATTCAGCACTAGCCAGATAAATTTAGCCAGGTAAGTCTGGGCAGAGAAAATGCTGTCCTAAAGTTACCTAGAAAACAAATTGGAAGCCGATCCAGTTGGCTGAATAGCAGTGAAGAAACGGAGATCGGTATATATAAATGCCCTTTATTTGAAATTTGCCCGACTCTGGCCGAGTTTCGCTCTTTAGTCGAGAGCTGCCTCAGGGGCAATAAATGACAGCAGGGCTTATCACACGCCCGTAAGGTTGATGTTATGGTGTTACTGTATCCACTTTTGGATTTTTGCAGTTTTATTCTAAAATGACTGGTATTGCACACATCGGTATGCTGCAGCATGTAATTATGCAGTGCAGCATAGGGTAAAACTGCCACCTAATGTAATTGATCCTATAGCCTGTGTCTCAGCCGATTCAGGCTGAGCACAGGTATGTTCTGCTGAATATGTTGATAAAAACTTAACTCAGGAAACTTTCCCACTCCCAGATTTATTCAATATGGGCTTCATAGATATTATATATGTGCACACACATATTTCATATGAGATACACAATTCGACAGTATGACTACTACCAATGTTCTCACTTCTTGCTAGTTCTGGAAGATTCTAGGATGCTAAATTTGGGATGGAGAGAGAATGCCAAACAAAATTTTGGAAGTAAAGTTTGTTCTGACCAAGCAAAAAGTAGAATAGATCTTAAAATAAACACTGGCAGGAAAAAGAAAGAAAGGGCTCCAGGAGCAGGGGGGCCTCGCTGCAGACAATATTGCCAAGACAATATTGAGCAGTGAGCAGCCAAACCCATATGAAAGATTTTCTGTTTTTGCTTATATAAGATTTCATGAGAAGTAAAATTAACTATTGAAACTGAACTAGAAAATAAGCTGGTTTCTCCTTTTATCAAACCTTTTTATAAGAAGTGCTGGTTATAATAAATGGAAGCCTGATTCTCCTCCCTGCACACACCTTCACTCATTCCCCCCCCCCCCCCCCGCCAAGAAAATTTTATCCTGAATTTGTTATAGCAGTAAAACTCTGCTAAAAACAAAACTTTTCAATAGCTAACAATTTAAGCAGCTACTAATCTATTAGAGAGACAACCACAGTTAACTATGTCTTCACTATTGGTTAAATTTAAGTAACACAATTACCGATAATTGTATAATAATGTCAACTTTCACTACCTGGGCCAGGGAATTCAAAACCACTAAATACCTTACAGCCACTTTTCACATCTTATCAGGCACATAAATATATAGCTAAGCTAAGTCTCCACTGTATGCAAATTTATCATCTCATGAATATTCATCGCGAACATACTGACATCCAGACCTGTTGGCGGCACTCGAGGAACAGAGTTGACTGCTCCTGATCTAATTCATAAGTGTTTAATAACCAAGGTGTATAGCAGGTGTCCTAAAACTCGGTCCTCAGGGGGCCACAATCCAATGAGGTGTTTAGGATTTCCAGAATGAACATTCTTGAGATCTATTTGCATATAATGAAGGTAGTGCATGTAAATACCGTTTATATATATTCATTGTGGAAATCCTGAAAACCCCTGACTGGGTTGTGGCCCCCAAGGACCGAGTTTGGGGACCTCTGGTATGTAGGATAATGAAGGAAAGGATAAACTCCATACTGGTTACCCATGATCACTTACATTTTTTGAGAAAATGCCATTTAATGAGACCAATATTTTTGATTGCACACAGTATATCTATTAACTCCTAAATGTAAAACTTAGAAAAATGTATAGTTAAAAGACATTCATTGACTTCAACAAATATAAATAATTACAGTATATTTTGGAGGAGGTGGTTAAATGTATCTAAGAGGCATTGTAGATCTTGGAAAAGACAAGCACACCTCCTTTATGGGGTTTTTTCTTTTTGACCAGGCCCCATCTTGGAATCTCCTAATATATTATCAGATTCATTATAATATGCATGACCTTCATTACCTTATTTGGATATGCAGACTCAATCTTGTTGCGCGCCCCATCCGCGCTCGGCCCGCGCACAGGCCTGCTCACCTCTCCAACTCCACTGCAGGTCCCGGGTCGGCCTCTCCAGCAGCAGCTGCAAGCTCCTCCAGGCCTCAGCGTCCCGTGGCAGCGGTCACCAGGCCTTCCTCAGCGCACCAGGCCTCACAGCAGGGCTTGGCATCCTCCGTGGCGTCGGTCCCACCCCTAGACACGCGCGCGCGCGCGGACCGCCCAGTCCCTTATAGAGCCAGGGTGGGTCCAAGCTCCGCGGCGCGCCCTGATTAAATGTACTACAAAAAGAAGTGCCTGCCTGCACTTCCTTGCCTTGGCAATCAGGTCGACACCGTGTGTGTACTAGTTTGCCTCTGTGTCTCATTGCCTGTTCCAGTCTTGTTCCAGTCCTGTTCCAGCGTCCTCCTGTTCGTGTCCGTCGGTTCCTGCGTTCCCCCAGGTAGTACCTCTTGGACTGACTCTCTGGTACTGACCTCTGCCTGCTTCTTGACCACGTTGATCGCTGCCTGATTCTGACCTTTGCCTGCCTCCTTGACCACATCTGACCTCTGAAACCTGACCCCTGCTTTGGCTGACTACTCTCAGACTGATCCTTGGAACTTGATCTCTGCTTTGGCTGACTACTCACGGACTGATCCTTGGAACTTGACCTCTGCTATTGTTGACCCTGCCTCCTTGATTCTGGCCCTGCTCCCAGCCTTGTCATCGCAGACACTGTACTGGCTTTCCATGACCCCTCAGGCCTCTAGTCAAGACATCAACCGCGCACACTTGATCCTGGTGGGCACACTTCTATACTTCCTATCTGGGAGACCCTGCAAGGCTCACCTAAGTCCAAGTCGCCCAGGTCCCCAAGGGCTCCACCCAGGGGGACCGTGGGCTTCCAGTGGTGAAGCTCCAGCAAGCATCTGTCTCCTCCTGTGCTCTGCCACCTGGTGGCAGGTGCTTCCTGGGTCCGACCAGGGAGCCGCCTTACACTGCTCCAGAACAAGGGTCCACCTCCAAGTGCAACAAATCTTCTATTACCAACATCTGGAATAGAGCAGAAAAGCTCACTTGAGCATGCTCATACCATGTTGTTATCATTATATCAAATGATGAGAACCCAAAGACAACTATTCATGCTTCATTCCCCATACTGCTTCATTTAGAAAAAACTCAAAAGCACTTATGATATATGATATAGGAACCTAGGAAGAAAAAGGAAAAATGAAAGAAACAAAATCAATCTTTCATTTCCAGTGGGGAAAAAAACCACAATTGCAATTAGCAGAAAGTTAAAAAGAATTATCACAAGAATTATAGAAGGTTCACAGGCATGCAATAATCCACAAAACAAAAATATCCTCCTACCTTTCACACACTTGACTTTGCCATCTTTGCTTTATTAGCAGCACTGTGCAACAAGGAGGGGAATTATTTCATGAAAAACACATCTGCTTATTATTACCCTGAATCATTACTCTTCATTTCACTCCTCCTAGGATGCCTTGACAGTTAAGAAATGGACATAACAGAATAACCTAGCACAGTAAAGATAAGGGAATAAAGTAAAAGACACTTACCTGCCTTATACAACAAAGTCAACAGCCCATGACCTGAAATTCAGAACACAGGAGAAAGACAATACAACCTGATCAACACAACACATACACACAGTACTTCCCGACCTATGACTTTGTGGAAAACCCATAGCCATCTCACCAAGTATTTCAATCGTTTATAATTTATATATTTCTTATATTGTTACTTTTTTTTATACCATGCATTCATAAGTATTGTGCACGGCAGCAAAGATATGAGTGGCCAACTAGTTAGCTCGTGGGTCATCTGGTTGGGGACTAAGAGACAGATGTGTACATTAGCTTCTGTGACAGAAAACTGATGATATATGTAGTAATGTAAGTAATCCATACTTGCTAATGTAGAATTACAGTATCACAAATAGGGGGGCAATAATCAAAACTACCATATTGGTGCAAACTCTGGGGGGTGAGTTTATCTGTGAAGTTGGCACCAATAATCAAAGCAAAGTCCATAGAAGCTTACAGCCCCTGGAAAAATTATCCACTGACATTGAATCTGCTTTCTCTGAGGATAGGTTTAGAATAATCAAACCTATGCATATTTCTCTCTTGCCGCTTTCTGTTCCTGGGAATGCCTGCAGGTAAAAGTATTGCATGTGTGTTGTTAAACAATGAGCATGCTTTTTCCTGCAGACAGGTTGAACAAAGTCCCCACTTCCATAGGTAAAGTACATTTTTATCCATGAAAAGGACTTTGAATTTTGCCCTCATAGGGTTTGTATCTTCTGATCTCCCTATAGTCCTAGGGATGTATTGTACCATGGCTGTATACTTGTGATGGGGAAAAAAGTGCTCTAGTCCAGACTTATACCAGCCTTAGGTAGAAATGAACATATTTGGGTTTGAGGACTCCAAAGGTGAATGAAAGGTGCAGAGTAGTTGGATGAATATTTGTGGATATATCTGTGGGCAGAGTGAAGAACTTTACTGGATATCCTATGGTGATGCCTCCTCTTCCTGAATGCTCCGAATACCTTTATTCAGTCCATGACTATTATTTTCCATTTTTTTTTTTGCTAAATATTTGCCTTCACGGTATTTGCCATTCAGGATTTTTCACTATTTGTACTCTGGAGGCAAAAAAGAGTTTGAGTAAATGACATCCCAAGGGAGCACCAAATATTTCTACTTAAAGCTACCAAACTTATAAAATGTTTCCTTTATTCATAATTCCATGGCAAACTACAAATGAATATGCTACATGAATAATCACACTAATATGTGCAAGTACGAAGCATGTATACGCCTTTATATAATATTTTTGACCAAATCATAGATAGGTAGTCAGATTTTACAGTCCTACTTTTTTTGACAAGAACTAATAAGAATATCATATATTTTGTGACAGCGGAACTATAGCATATATAGCACCAATCAAATTAGAGTTTATCCTCATTTTCCCCATCATAGGTGCAGCATAGACTAAGGGTCAAGATTTAAATGTAATTCACATTCGGGCCGATACAGTACACTGCCACTGGACGCGCGTTTTCCCTTACCCCTTATTCAGTAAGGGGCGGAAAACATGCGTCCAACCCGCCGAACCTAATAGCGCCCTCAACATGCAAATGCATGTTGAGGGCCCTATTAGGTATTTGTGCGCGATTCAGAAAGTAAAATGTGCAGCCAAGCTGCACATTTTACTTTCAGAAATTAGCGCCTACCCAAAGGTAGATGCTAATTTCTTCGGGCACCAGGAAAGTGCACAGAAAACCAGTAAAAACTGCTTGTCTATGCACCCTCCGACTTAATATCATGGCGATATTAAGTCAGAGGTCCTGAAGAGTAAAAAAAAATGGGACGCCGGCTCAATTTTGCCAGCGTCCGATTTCTGAGCCCGTGGCTGTCAGCGGGCTCGAGAACCGACGCCGGCAAAATTGAGCGTCGGCTGTCAAACCCGCTGACAGCCGCCGCTCCTGTCAAAAAGGAGGCGCTAGGGACGCGCTAGTGTCCCTAGCACCTCCTTTTGCCCGTTTCTACCGTCAGGCCTTTACTGAATCGGCCCGATTGTTATCTTGGATTCATTTTTTCATTGGTTTATTTACTGTTTACATTATATTCTATAATTGTATTAAAGATTCCTTGGGCAAGACACCATATGAAAGACACATTTATTATTATTTTCCTTTCAGTCTGCACATTTTTTCTATGGTAGCAGAAAAAACAGCAACAGGAATACAGCACAAAGGCAGAAAAATTGTTTTAGTTTTGAAAATGCTAAAATAATTTGTGTTTGAGTGAAATGACAGATTACGAAGCTTAAATATATGTAGTTATGAATCAATTTAAGCAACATACTCTAGGTTTCTTTTTTTTTTTTTTTCAGAAGCATTATGAGACCTGATGTTGCAGGAAGGGGAGCTACAGTGGAATTTGTACTTTGCTGAGATGTTAAATCTCACATGAGGTGAAAAGTAGCCAGGGACAACAGTGTTAGTGCTGTGTTGCAACACACTCAAGCCCTCCAACCCCACCCCCAGAGTGTCTATTTAAACTAAAAATAAATACATTCACTTATGAGTGAGATTTATATATATTTGTAACATTCATTCTTATATTTATTGGGTTCGAGATTGATTAAGTATTTAAACTAAAAGCATGTTTTTTTTTCAATTGGGATTTAGCCTGACAGATCCTTAGGAAGCATAAAACAGTAATCACCAAGTCAGCAACTCAGATTTTTCCAGCTACCCATATCCGCACTGGTTCAGTTAAAGCATGTGAACCTATTAGTTCCATTACTGTACCAAGCTGCTGGAGCTGAAACAATTGACATGTGTATATTTAAAATGCTAAATGTTAAAGAATGTGCTGCATCAATCAATGCACAAAAAACATTTAAAGAAAACAAGACCTTTTAAAGACATTATAATACAGAATTACAAGTCTCACAGGTTCTAAATGCAAACAGATGTTGGAAACTACACATACACTCCCTCCAAGTAAAAAAACACAAAACAAAAGCTCCCACCAGAAATTGTGTATGTGGTGTGTGCAAACTAAACAAAGCAAAACAAAACCCAAAATACCCAGCGCTAGATATTTTCTAAAGTGGCATACTAATAAAACCTACATGTACTGAAGTGTAGCCTGCCTAATGCTTAGAAAAAGCAGCCTGAGAACCAGGGAAGCCAGGGTTTGAATCTTGCTTCTCTCACAGATATTCCTTGCAACCTGGGGCAAATCATTTCACTCTCCATTACTTCAGGCACAACTTGGATTGTAAATCCTCTTGGGCAGGGAAATAACTATAATACCCAAACTGTAACTCGCCTTGAGCTTGGATTTGGGAAAAGGTAAGTAATGAGATCTAAGATCCAACTCCAAACTAACA